>NC_087376.1:15660010-15865010 GCF_031761385.1 Necator americanus
AGACTGAAACCTTAAGTTAGGCTTTTGATAAATATTTCACACTTTTCCAGACTGCTAAACTTGACGGTAGCTAACGAAAAGCTTAGTACAGTGTGGAGTACTGTCATCACGTTAATTTATCGGTGCATCGCTTTCAAGGATATCTCAAACTTCATTCAGAGAGCTATGTTTATCACTGCTGGCTCATCACCGTTGTTCTAAGCGATGGAAGACGAATAAGGATGTAACGAGCGTTACCACGTACGTAACACGTTCATACTCAGCAGTCATGTTTCTCAAGAGAATAGAAGTTAACTGGGAGGTTCTCCGTAGGCAAGTGGAGCGAAAAAGTCAAGGATGCAGAAAATCCAGTACTCCTCAACCTTTCATCCACTGCTTTCATCTTAGACATTTTCCGAACATCCTTCTTATTCTTTCATACACACACATGCATACATTGAATAGGGCCGCTTATACAACCCTGACTGCTACCTGCTCGTGGTGGTGGTCTTGTTTTATCTAAACGCAATCAGGCATTCGAGTGCATGCTATCGGGAACGTACGAGAGATATAACCTGCAGTTGTATGGCCCAAGGTTTTCATGCACTGCAAAAAGGTGCTGCAGTCCCACGCATCGCCAAAGCTTGTAATCTGAAAGGTCGACTGCCCAAATGAGGCATGGAATCTTTAACAACAAATATATATCGTATGCATCGTAGGATGCCTGCACAGAATCAACCGATTCGATATTCTCCAGAACCTAACGTCTCGCTTATACTTCCTTTTGACAGTGTCTAGAGCTCTTCTTTTAAGTATGACTGAAGTCCAAACAAAACCTCATCGTTCGTTTGGGCGTTCTTTTCCAGTATGACCGCGGGAGATTCTTCAGAATACGTTGAACAAGGCAATATGTCTATGTATTGTCTCCTTATGATCTGGTCAACGACGGGAAGAAGACTTTCTTATCTTCATTGTTCCACATCAAGAGCGGACTTGCAACTTGACTCCTTGTACTACTACTGTACTGAGGGATCACAAAATTTGGTCAAGAATTTGAACGCAAAAGACGCTCAAACACGACTTTGCTCTATATCGCTCTCGTAACTGTCGTTGTTATTCATCATACACCCAAGGATGCAGAATTCATCCATTTCAGTTCGATCTGCCTCACCTCATTTTCACTGGAAATCTCAACGAGATTCACATCTGCTTGTAAATACAAGGCGGAGGCGCAAGGTGTAGGTTGAAATGGCTGAAATCACCAGTTCTTTTCAGCACATAGAACGTCCCTTCATAAATCTTTGTCAGTGTTTTCATGGGACGTATTTCCCGAAACGTGTTTGTTGCTTCTTAATTGTTAGTGTGTCACACTAGTATCGCTCCAACCAGATCCATCTTCATCACGCTCTTCTTCCCTATTATATTCAGGATCAAGCGTATAGTTGGGAAAAATCCCTCCTAAAAACGACCCCCCCTCGCAGACCCTCCCCAAAACGACCCCCTCATCTCGTTCCCACCAGTATAGCTGCCCGCACAGCAATCAAAACTTGGGTATAATAAGAAATTTAAAAAAACAAATAAACGCATAATAAATAAAATAAAACAACACGATGTAATTAACAAATAATAAATTATTTTAAAAAATAGTAATGCTACAAGTAAAACAAAATACATATTGTAATGCAGCGATATTGGTGGAATAAATAATAACTAGAAATTATATATTCATGTTAATTATATGTTTAAGATGCCGCGTGACGTGTGCCAGATGGAAGAAGATCAAGAAAAATAGAAGTTTTAAACAACAAACAAAAGTTCGATCCCCGCCGGAACCATTATTTTTGCAAAACGAAAAAACAGCTGAAAAAGAAGGAGAACACCTTTTAAAACAATTTTCACACTATTTCCAACTATTAACAAACAATTTTACTCATCGACAATGGAAATGAATGGATGAGAGTTCGATCCCCGCCGGAATCTAGATTTTTGCAAAACCGAAAAAAAGCACTGAGGAGAACATTTCACCGGCAATTTTTTGAAATTGTATTTAGAGCACTGTTTGTCACATACGAGTGTTATATAGGGGTTATTTTAGCGATTAAAACCGGGTCTTAATTGGAAATTACTGCTGGACAGGTCGGATTTTGTGACCTTGAAATAGACATGAATAACTCACTAGCGAAGAGACATAAGAAGATAAAGATGGGTAGAATGTAGGTGGCTGCGTTGTGTAGAAGAAGATTTGCGCTACAAAACGGCCAGAAAATCTTTTGCAGGGACCCTCTGGTTTTTTTGAAACCTAGTTGAGAAATGGTTGAGAAATTTGGCATTTTTCTCAACTTTTTCTCAACTAGCTTTTTTAGAGAAGAAAAGTACCTGTAAAAAAGTAAAAGCAAATTACGATAGCAAAAATCTTCCTCTACAACAAACTTCAAACCGAATTCGTTTTTATAAACTATGCGCAGAGTTACGGAGATTTGTTTGAAGTCACACAGATTTTGACGCGTTGCCGAAAATCTGAGATTTCGCTCTTTTTCCCGTTGCAAGCATACGGTAGCGCCGTTGAAAAATTCGACTCCTTTTTTTTATAGAGCATCAAGGAAAACCCTTGACTGCAAGTTTTGGCCTCTGTAGGTGTTCTGGTTCTCTCAAAAGCTAGTTGAGAAAAACTCGAAAATTTGAGGCAAAAATTGGGATTTTTCTCAACTAGGTTTCAAAAAGACTAGGAAAGCTAGAGCCACAAAACTTTGTAGAAATATAGAAGAAATCTCTCTCTACAGATCGCAGCCAGCTTTATTGCATAAAATTCACCTAGTGTGTAGATATTCAGAAACTCGTAGAGCCTATTTTGTACTAATTTTAACCCTAATTGCGCCTGTAGATGTCTTTTTTCGCTCAGTAGCAGCATCAGAATTGCTTTTTCGACTGAAAGTAAGAAGTTCGTCACTGTAAGATGAGAAATGTGCTCTCTAAATTCTTTTACGCCAAATGCAAAAATACCACCCTTGCAGGGATTGATCCCTGATCGTCACAATAAAAACAGCCCGGCATCTCGTTGAGCCATCCAAACTTGGGAATTCAGCAGCATCAGCCCTATTTCAACAGAGCGTGTAATGGCCAATTAACAGATGTCCTTATCGAAGTCTTTGTAATCGCGCATAAATAAGTCTGCACTACACTTACCAATTTGAGCCAGCGTACTTGCTTTTCATTGCAGCTATGCTTCTACTTTTACTTAGTGCTCTTACACTTCTGTTAGCTTCTGAAGGTCTCGTTTGTCAACCGTTCCTAAGCGAATTTTCGACGCTGCGTTCCCGTACAACTGCAGATCTTCAATATATTGACTTGGCTGTGACGAAGAGTGCCGAAGCACTGTGCAAGCTATGAAGATTGCCTTTTATGGTACTCAATACGGAGTCACCTCTGGTTAGTTTCATTTCTTTCATATAAATTAGTAACAGACAATTTTGTTGTGTAGACTGTAACTTTGTAATTTTGTTTTGTAGAACTGTAATTTTGTAGTGCTTAGACTTGATGGGTTTGACAAAAAGTCGATTTTTTGAAAGAACAAAAACTTTCAGGTAGTTAATTGCATTTAAAATAATTGGTTTCCTATTTTATCACATCATAACATTATCACTTTATTTATTATGCATCACATTTATTCAAAATTTCAATTGTTTTGGTTTGTGCCACCGAAGCGACTCCGACGTCATCAAGCATCAGTTAGAGCAGCAAAAAATGCTAAGTCGTCCATCTTCAAGATTGGCTCAAAAAGCACAGTAGTTTCACTACCAGAATTATGAAGAATAAGTTTTTTAAAAATCATTTTTTGGTTTGTGTACCCTCTTTTTATCCTAACTTTTTATGCTATAATAGTCTTCCTCAACTGCAACCGCGAGTCTTCTTCAATCGTTTATTCGAATATTAAAAAAAATTATTTATTCTATATCATTTATTTTATATTAAACAGAACTCAAGTACTGAATATGCATCATTGACGTTTTTTCTTCTTTGAGGCAACTCTTCCATTTTTAGTCGCAGATATCGGGACCTGAAAAAAAGCCTTAAAATACGTTTCACTTGTGAATATCTTCTGATATGCGATAAAAACATGCCATTCACTGCTGGTCATCCTTCAGGTTTCAGCACTACGTCTGAAAAGAAGTAGTTTTCGCTCCTGTTTTTCTGGTGAATGTCGCATACCTAAATTACAATACATTAAGTACACCTTAGTATGTGTTTGTTTGAAAACGACAACCCCGTCTTCCTTTTCTCTTTGCTAATTTCATTTTTTCTGATTTTCCGACCCCTACTTAAATTTTTCCTTAATTTTCCGACCCCCTCTTACGACCCCCCCCCCCCTAATTCGACCCTCGCTTACGACCCCCTGTTGAGAAATCCTCAACACACGCTTGACCCTGCGAAAATAGGACTAGCTTAGGACTATATAGAACGAGAGTTTTATCTCTTATATGATCTAAGAAATAGTTTGTAAGACATAGTTTGCCAAATTCAAGAATGATGACTATTAGCTGGATGATTTCGTGAGGTCGAATCAAGAGAAGAATGGAGATGGACGTCAACAAGCTGCGCAAAACTGTGGAGCTAACTACACCATCAGGAAAGGAGTTAGCGACCGCGCTTGGTTTTCACCATTCATTATACGTTAGGTCTAGCGAAGATTGGCAAGGACCATAAATGTGATTGGGATAAGGAGCCAAAGCTGGTTCTAAGGCGGAATCTCAACCCTAAAGGAGTGAGACCCTAAAGGAAATGAAATGAAACACTGGAAGATCCCGCCAAAAGGGCAACTCATTGGCGCCCAGACCCATGTTATGCATCTGCAAAAGCTGAAAGCAACATCTACTTCACGTGGAGACAGCAGGCCAGAATCGCTTTCCACTGTAATAGGAATAGATAAGAGAAAAAGCCTCGACGCATTCTGAGTCCTAGGGGTCTGATTGGTTGGTGATCCTACAGCCTGTTCATAGCCCGTACATCGTTCCGTCTGATTACTTGCTCCTCAGCTACTTCCGATGCTTCTTAGATCGAGAAAAGTTCAAGAGTGAGGACAAGGTCAGAAAAGAGCTCAGCAAATTCTTCAAATCTCAGCTTTTCTGGGAGGAGTGAACCGCCAAGTTGGTCAGGAGTTGACGTCGAGTGATGAATGGGAACGATGCATACCTCTGATGTACTTGTCTTTTAGTTTTCGAAATATTTACAAGAGTGTCATCCAAGAAAAACATGGAGGACCTAGTGGCAAATACAAAAACCAACTCCTTTCTTGGCATTTGAGTCGATAAGATTTATCTTGCAGTGCACTATTTATAACTTGTAAAAGAGTCGGAGTAGTAAAACTTCTCGGTTCGTGTTCCAACATGAATAAACACGTGTTGGCAGAATTTTGTTCCGCATTTTTTCTTTCTCAGACTTGCTACGTCAATTTTCGGCACATAAGGAAATCCTGTTTATTATGTGGATATGTATATCTTCAAATTGAGAAGAACGGGATAGTAGACACAGTCAGATTCGAAAGCAGTCGGATTTCAAACCCCAGATTTTAAAACACGACTGAGGAACCTCCAGATTGTAGTTGAATTGAAGTTTAAGAATTCTCATTTTTCGCTTACACTGCTCCTCAGGCATTGATGGGACCGCTGCAAGTAATCTGATGGCGTCGATGATTCCTTTTGCATACGAGTCGACTAAACGGTCACCGTTGTCCGATATTACACTGCATATGATATATATATATATCTTTTATAATCGTCACCACTCGACGTGTACGTGATACCATAAACTATTTCACTTTCTTTTTCTTTTTTCCTTTGTTGGAAGCACCCTTTCTGCCATATGGGTAAACCACGCAGCTAAGAGTAGTGCAGAGCCAATCGCATGCACGATTACGTACAACATGTTGTGTTGGGCAAACGATGATTATAAGATATATATATATATATATATATATATATATATATATATATGTGAATAAGGGTTCAGCTGTTTTCCTACCGAGCTTTTGTTCCAATTTTTCGTTTTCCTTCGATTATAGAACTAGTACATATAATCGGATTTTAGAGAAACTCGCAAAACTGCGGAATGAGGATGTGCAAATTTATGACTATTGAAAATACTGCGGACAAAAATTTAGCAATTTTTCAGCTCTTGTATTAGTTGCATCACTTTCGCCTTCCCTCGTTATTTCCTTGCCATCTTCTATACTTTCTTAGCAGACGTCGTCTTACTTGGTCTTAGATATATGTAAAAAGCAATAAGTTTATAGTGTTCATCTAGATACTAGAAGTCAGAATTTCGAGAATTGGAAAGTTATTGCGAAGTAGCGCCCATACTCGACTGTCATAACCCCTTTGTCAATGGAACGAAAGCTGGGATCCACCATTGCCATCTTTTTCATGAATAAAGTCAAAAAACCTATAGTGGACCGCAAACCACTGCTCTAATATCGTTACACAGATGATTGTTGTATCGTTTGCCCAACACAACATGTTGAACGTAATCGTGCATATGATTGGCTCTGCACTACTCTTAGCTGCGTGGTTTACCCATATGGCAGAAAGGGTGCTTCCAATAAAGAAAAAAAAAGAAAGAAAAAAGAAAAAGAAAGTAAAATAGTTTATGGTATCACGTACCAGTCGAGTGGTGACGATTATAAAAGAGAAACTTGGCGGCCTCTATGCGTTCGAATAAAGGATGGTCTAGATGAGCTCGCAAAATCAAAACTTGTCACACCTCTCGGAGTTCGCCACAAAATACGTCATCAAAGCTCTTAAATTGAAGGCGAAGATATGATCTTATCCCACAAGTCCGAAATCCTTGCAAGGAGCACACAAGAATCGTTTTGGATGGATGTTCATTTTCCAAAAACCAACAGAAAAGATAGATGCAATAAGATCGATCAAAAACGGACTAACCCCATTTGACGACTACCACAGCGTTTCATGTATAGGGCGGGTTGTTCGAAACCGCCATAGTGACAAGCAAGATTTTCACCTCTCCGCGGTCAATAAATTGCTGCCAGACCTGTGTGAAAGGATAAAAACACTAACTTTACACATGGGCTCGCCCCTGCAATTCACTATAAAGGTCCACACACTTTAATAAACCTTAAGCGATTCTATATTGAAGTGAACGCATTGGCGCGTCCTAATTGGATTGATTAACGCCAGACTTTTTATCTTTTCATGAAACCCCCTGCGAAAATGGTTTTAGTACGAGGCGGTTTGCTATATTGCGATAAAAATATTGCGCTTTTTAACGGAATTGCATTTTCTATTACATCACTTTCGATCATAGTTATTAAAAGTCACTTTCGATCATAGTTATTAAAATGTATTAAGAGAACGATCTATGTCGAATTAACCTAGAACAATCCAGCCTTGTTGAAGCTCTTTCCTACAAGTTTGGTCGCTTGTTTCGTTGCTCGGGCGCGTCTACGCTCTCAGTTTGCGGTATTTCCTTTCTGCAAGTGTTTGACGCAGCTGGCGCAGTTGCTTAAAGACATCACCGCACGAATTTGTCGTGGCATGGATTGACGATGGACAGGCTCTGTACAAGGTCGTAGATTGCCAGATCAGAGGTGGTACTGGTCATCTCTCCCCAGTGGTAGTGAAAAATGGGGTGAAAGACTTTTTCACGACGATTTCAGTTGCAATGCTCCACACTTGTACACTTGCGGCATCCAGCTACGCAGCGATCGAAAGCCAACGAGTTTTCCTCGACTGCCTCAAGTGAAACCTATGACTAGGTTGCTGAGGGGACCAGAACGTATACATAGAGGAACGTCCTAACATTGCTCGCAGGAACTAAGGCGGTTCCCACGTCGTTTTTTTTAAGGCGATTAGGGAGAGGGAAGCGCAGCCACCCCCACTCCCGCAATCTTCATCTACACCTTCCCCCTTGGATTCTCCCGTCACGTCAGATTCGTATCGTGCTACCTTCAAGCGTGCGCTCGAAGCAGAACGGTGGCATTGAGGTGGGATAACCGCGGACTGCAGCGATGCATGGTGTTAGCACGGGTCCCTCCTCGATACCAACCGCTACGCTCCACCGCACCACATCAAGAGCAGCCTTTTATGGAACTGCTCGGGCTTCATGTTGTTTCGACTCGACTGTACCAAATCTTTCTTGCACGCACCATTGATATATTAGCAGCAACTCCGTTCGCATTGGTGACTTTAGCATATAAAGCACATTCAAGTAATTATCTCCCGGAGGAGGCAGAAGCCACTTTTACACCTTTCAAGGCTTCAAGGAAAAGGAAAGCTTAAAATGAGCTCTGTAAACTGCTCGCTCATCAGAAGGGTCTTCAAATTTAATGTGAGAAATTATTTTCTTGCATTAAGGCCTTTCTGAAGCTGATGTACAATAAAAATAAAACTATCGTTGCAGCATCTTCGCATTCACTCTGGAGAACGCCCTTACAAGTGTACATTTTGTCCTAAAGCCTTCACGGCATCATCGATACTTCGTACTCATGTGCGACAACATAGTGGTGAAAAACCCTTCAAGGTAACTCCCAAGTTCAGCCTTACACGTCCAGCCACTGAACAGTCGCATCAAGAACTAAGATCAAGTGTTGTCCACCATACAATGAATCTAGTTCTCTTTCTAGTGTGCACATTGCGGGAAGCCATTCGCATCACATGCTGCTCACGACAGCCACGTTAGACGTACCCATGGTGGCAGTAAGGGTTGATGTTTAGCATTTCTATTTGCACAACAAAACAATTCTACGTACGTACGTACTCTGAATAAAGATTAATACATGTCCGACATCGTCCGTGAAGACAAGATTAGTTCATCGTCAATTTAGCAGTCGGACGAAGCGACTAGAACTGAGTCTTAAACAAGCTTCGTTCAGTAGACAAATGCAGGTCAACAACAACTTTTCATGAACAAATCTGCTAATATTTGATGAATTCTTATTGAGAAATTGTAGCTAAAACTAAAGCATAATTGCAGTTAAAGCTAAATAGTGGCTTCGAAGGGAACGTTGCACATACTCTGGTTAACTAGTGAATTCCAATAATTTGATAGTGATAATCTCTATTTTTTTTAAAATAATTCAGTGGTTATTTAAAAAAATGTGCATCATTGAGTGTCAGTGCTGACCCATATATTTCATTTCATATTCTTGAAGAATTCATACAGTAAGATCAATAGACAGCTACCGTCATTGCGACTGACGAAGCTTCTGCCTCCTGAGTAGTAGGCCCAAAAGTCTAATTCACGAGGGTTCACCCTAGGTCCAGCGACGTGCAAATCTACAAAATTAGGACTGGAAAAATTAATTGGACAAAATTTGACATATTAGAAAGAAACTCTATCCTACCTCTCTACAATTGTTGCCAATCTGATATCAATAATCTTCGTTCTCATAACTGCAAACTGTGAAGGAGCTGTTATCAAAACAGCAGTTTAAATTAAACACACCAGTCGAAGTATGATGGTCATAACCTACTACTCTATTTCGTAAATTGCGAATCCGCAGGAGAGCAACCCCCGGTCATAGTTATCAGGATTTTCCTGTCTTCAAGTAAATATGTAGCGATGTTAGATAGTTTCAAAACGAAAAGAAATCCCCAACATCAATCTCCAAACAAGCTTCTCTGAGCATTCTAGCTATTCCCACGTGTTATGCACACTTACCATGTACAATACTCTGCATGAACATTGAAAAACCGACGGTGAGTGACGGTGCGGCACCGTCGGCCACCGTCGCTTGCTCATAACTACTCACAAAATAGAAATTTCAGCACAGCTTATATATCATTGGATTCCGCTCTTTGAGATCTATACAAAAACCGACATATTGTTGAGCAAGGAGCAAAATGACGCCAAATATGAGCCAAAAAGCAATAATTGGGACCTAACATAGCCTAAGGTTATAGTTGAAAAAGTGTTCAGAGACTCAAACTTTCACATTTGGTCAGAGCAGCAAGAAATTGTTGTAGGCAAGTACTTGAAATTGTTGATTTGTTATTTTTTAGTCATTTGTGCGTCATTTTCAGTCATTTTAATTGTTATATAAAATAGCGGTTCGTCCTTACTTTGAACGTTTGTTGCAAGGAAAGAAGTTGTCAAAACAGCCTATAAAATCGCGGTTGAGCACAACTATTATTGAATTTTGCGAGAGTTGTATTGTATACATACAGACGAACTCCGCTCGTACACTAGAGTATCGCAAAGTTTGAAAATCCCACTTTTCGTCTTTTTCTTTTCATTTCATCTCTACTTTGCACCTCTGTTAGTCACCAGAACAGAGTTCAAATCAAAAGAACCTAAGCAGAACGTTTAAAACAGATAATGTACACTAGTTTATAAGGTTTGTTTTCCTCTGAATAGATTTTCTCGCTCTATTAGAACACCTTCTTTTCATAACATTCCATAGAAAGGAAGAGTATGAAGCTCACTATTAAATTTCATGCAACTATCTCAATACTATGATCCTCGATTTACAAAAAATTGAGTTCGCCACAGCATTATGAGTTGAATGATATCGTTTCCAAAGCTATTCCAGATTTTTTTTTCTATCTGACTCCGCGGCCCGGCTATTTTCGCACCTCAGCCAAGGCTGGCCTAGCACCATTGGCAGTCTGCTTCTGCTGCAGCATTGGAAGGAAACATTGTGTGGATGTCGACTCCACATTTTATCCCAAGAATTTCAAATATGTACATGGAACAGAAAAAAAATGAACACTGTAGGTCTTCTTTTTCTAATATTCCTTGATTTAATAAAATTTTAATAAATTTAATAAGGTTGTCGAGAGTGGTGACGGGAAGTTTCCATTGCTTTCTCTCCGAGTCCCATACTCTCAAACATGTTTTGGTGCACTGAACTTCTTTGTGGTTTCTTCCCTGAAGGTTTGCAGCTTCATAGCCTTTCTGCGGTGAATTTCTGTCGTGCATGTAACGGTTTCTTCTTTTCTTCTTTTTTCGGGTTTGAAATCTTACTCACTGGGGCAGCTTGGCTGCAGCAGTCTTGGAGCGTGTAGACATGTAATCTTTTTTTCCGCAGCTGATGCAGCCCTTGATTTTGCAATTAGGATAAATATGGAACTTTGATCTGCATCCAATGCAACAGTTTGTATCCTTTAAGTGTTCTAGTCGTGCTTTAGGTGTTGTGTTTTTTTTTGTGCATCCTGTGAACTGATGGTCTTTGCTATTGCAGTAGAAGCAAAAGGGAGACCGGTTCTGGTTTGGTACTCCGGTTCCTTTGTGGGTTTTGCCTAGAAGCTGGGAACGACCCCTCTTTTTTGGCCACACCAATTCAATCTCTTCTTCGCGTTTTACGACATCAAGAGTCGTTTTATGACATCGTCACATGTGTTTCTCCAATACCCGGCTCTCTCTTTGAGGCAAAGAGACTTTTTCTTCAAGTGTGTTGCGCTGAATAATCTCTGTAAGACCATCATTGCAGAAAGAATTTTTGATAGGAGTTGTGGACTGTCGAGAAATTCGAATTTGCTTTCGAGTTGAGCGGTATTGGGCTGCAGTTGATCGCACAGTTTCCGCTGATCCCTCAGCTGTGGGCTTCTAGCGCTCCATTGCTTCAGCTCATGATGTAATCCAGTGATTATATTCTGGACATTGCCGTATCTTTCCTTCAGATTCTGTATTTCAAACTGATAGTTTTCAGAAGTGATTTGAAAACGAGTCACTGATTCACGGGTTTCTCTCTTTAATGCTTTCAGAAGATTGTTAAATTTTTGCAAATCTGAAAGCGTGAAATATACCGTTGCATATATCATCTGTACTCCCGTTGTTCATCGATTTACTCCAGCGAGCACCAGTAATATATCCATTCAACCCGATCGCATGCAAATGTTCCCCAGCAGCATCTCTTCTCGCGAGAGACTCAAAGAGAGTCGTGCTCTTTTTTTGAAGGGCTTCGTAAAGAAATCTGACCATCGGGTCGGCGGTCTTCCTGGGGTGCGTTTGTTTACACGTTATCCACTCGCTCACGGCTCTGGTCCAACTATTGTCGTTGAAACGCATCACGTGTCCGGTGCACCTAATTTTGCTTTTCTCGGCATATACAGCAGCGTCTCTGAGCTTCGACTGGTGACGTAGGAGAGAACTTTGAATCCCGTCCCTCACTTGCGTGAAACGGGACACTCCTAGCATCACTCTCTCAATTGCGCGTTCAATGACGCTCACCGAGTTTTCCTCCTGCTTGCGAAAATGCCCAGGTTTCCGAAGCATAGGTCAAAGCAGGAAGTACGGTGGTGTTGAAAAGGTGAGCACGGAGCCGGGCGTTCCTAATCTTCTTCACTACATCCTCGATGCTCTTATACGCTCCCCAAGCCACTCGTCTCCTCCTGCCCAGCTCGGATGTCATGTTGTTCATCATGTTCAATTCCCGACCCAGATAAACATAGCTGGTGCATTCGGATATGTTCGTTCCGTTGAGCGTGAATGGGGCATCCGAGAACCATTCTTTCCGCAAGAACATCGTCTTTTGTAGATTCGGCTGAAGACCGATGCATCCACAAGTTTCGTCGAATTCGGTCAGCATTCGTTCCGCTTGGCTGATGCTAGGTATTATCAGTACGATGTCATCAGCAAAGCGCAAATGATGTAGCTGCTGACCATCAACCTTCGCTCCCATGTCGTCCCATTCCAACTTTCGCATTGCGTTCTCAAGGGTGGCTGTGAATATTTTGGGTGAAATTGTATCACCCTGTCGGACCCTCCTTTTCACGTCAATGATGATGTTCTTGTAGAATGGCGAAATTCCGGTCGTGAAGTTACTGTACAACTCTCGAAGTACCTTTATGTACTGAGTAGGGATGCCTTGGTTGTCCATGGCTTCCACGACCGCTTCCATCTCAACTGCGTCGAAGGCTTTCCTCAAGTCGATGAAGGTGAGACAGAGCACATCTTGAACTCTCGTGATACCTCGATGAGTTTCGAAGCAGTGTGAATGTGGTCAATCGTGCTGAATCTTTTTCGAAACCCTGCTTGCTCGCATGGCTGTCCTTCATCCAAGACTTTTTCAATCCTGTTAAGAATCGCTCTTGTAAAGAGCTTGTAGATGACAGAAAGTAAGCAGATTGGACGATAGTTGCCAATGTCATGTGGATCTCCCTTTTTATACAACAACGCGGTCTTGCTGATCTTCCACTGTTTAGGAATCTTGAATTCCGACAGATAACGTGTAAAGAGCCTCGCCAGGGTGTTGATGAGTACTGGCGGAAGGCTCTTCAGGTGTTCTGGTCTTATTCTGTCGGGATCGGGTGCCGTACGATTTCTTACCGACATGATAGCAAGTCGTATTTCGGACGGGAGAACCTCTGAAATGACTTGTCCGTCTTCCCTCAGATGGTGAGGAGGCAAGTGGACATGGCTGTCGAAGAGATCAGAGTAGAAGTCGTAGACGATTTTCTCCATCCCCCTTCTCGATGCAATGGCTGTTCTCTTTGGGTTCCAAAGAACAGTCATCCTCATCTTGCGACTGGCAAAGTCTCGACGGGCATAGCGGAGGCTTTTCCCAAGAGTTCCTCAAGAGTTTCAAGAGACAGGCGTCTCTTAGTGGTTTTAAAACTCTCAGCCTTCTTCGCGCAGTCGTGAAGGTGTTCAACGAGCCGGTCATATTCCTCGTCGATGTTGTCCATTGCGGATTCTTCTCAAAAACCGGCTACCGAAGCGAAGAGATCCCAGTTGATGATAGTCCTGGGACTTCTCTCTCTGAACTTGGCGGCCTTCTCTGCTCTCCTTGTGAAGGAAAATCTTCCTCGGAGGAGGCGATGGTACGATCCCGTATAGAACTTTGGTACAACAGCGACGTCCGTCAGGCAGAACCTTTTATTGACGATGATGTGGTCTATTTCATTACGGTACCCTCCATCGGGTGACCCCCACGTCCAGCGTAGAGAGGTGGGCTTCTGGAATTGCGAGTTCCCATGGATGGTCTTAGTCCTCATGATGAACTTGGAGAGCCTCTCCCGCTGGGCATTCCATTGTAGGCCGTGGGTCCCGATGTGAAGTTCCTCCGGCGTTCTTCTTGGGCCAACCTTGGCGTTGAAATCGCCAATTATGACCTTGTAGAAGGCATGCTCTTCTCGGTAGAACTTCTCCAGGTCCATATAGAAAGCTTTGACTTCTTCTTTTTCGTAGCTTGATGTTGGAGCGTAAGCGACGAAGATAGTCAAAGCTGGTGTTGGGCCACATCTTCTCATCCGCAGACTTCCGATTCGGGTCGTAAGTTGTTCGAAAGAGTCGATGTTCTTTGCCATACTCGTGTTGACGAGGACGCCAACTCCACCAACACCTCTACTGTCGCATGTTCCTTAGAACAGTTCTTCTCCAGTTTCACATACAGCGTTGAGAGGGTGACGTCGTCTCGTCTCTGTCAGTCCGATGACGTCGTACTTGATCTTCTTGACTTGTATCATCAGATCTTCGATGGCCGCTTCCTATGCAAGCGTACGTGCGTTATAAGTGCAGATCGCCATCCTAGTCCTTTTCCGTTTCGGTAGCCTACATGACTCCTGCCACCCCGTCCTACCTGGCGCTACCGTACCAGGTTTTTCTCCGGAATCAGGAGACTCTTTTCTATTACTGTGTTTTGCATAAAATTTGAAACCCATGGGCAGGTTGCAAGCCTCTAGTCCCATGAGTTTTTGGGAGAACTTCCGTTCTCCCGGAGTGGAACATGTGGAGCTTATTTGTTGGAGGCGACTCCAAACCGCCTCCCTTGCACCTCCCACTCACTTGATTGCAGGCTTTTGGCCAAACCGACATGCGCGATGCAAGGATGTCATGAGTCAGTCCTGGCTCAGCCGAAACAATCAGCGAGTCCATCCCCTGAATCCACCTACGTCTCTGGGCAAGCACAAGGTCGCGTTTGGTCCGCGATTAGCCCCCTATCCGCCATCCGGGGACGCGCCACGTAGCCTCGCGACTGACCGGCTGTGATTCCTCTAGTGAGGGAGATCCGTGGGAGCCGGATTTTTCAGGTTAATTTCCCGGCTTAGATATACATACCTATAGTATTCAAATATGATCGTTCCGTTGAGCGTGAATTGGGCGCCAGAAACCCGCCCTTTCCTCACGACCACCGTCTTGTACAGATTCGACTGGAGACCGATCTTTTTACACGTTTCATCATTCGGTCAGCATCCGTTCAGCCTGATTGATACTTGATGTTATAAGAACGATGTCATCAGCGAGACGAACATGGTGTGGATGCCGACCGTCAACGTTCACACCCATGTTATCTAATTAAAATCCTCCCATCGCGTTCTCGAGAGTAGCACTGAATATTCCGCGTGAAATTGTGTCACCCTCGCAAACCCCTCCCTTTACGTCGATTGTGGCATTATTGTAGAATGAAGGAACTTTGTCGTGATGTTGCTGTGTAACTCATAAACTATCTTTATATATGGAATAAGGACGCCTTAGTTGTCCAAAGTTTCCATAATCGCTTCCGTCTCAACTGAATCAAACGTCTTCTGCAAGTCGATGAAATTGAGACACCGCGGCATCTTGCACTTTCCCAATATTTTATGAATTTTGTAACGGTGTGTAAGTGTTCAGTCATACTGAACCCTTTTCAAAACTCTGCTTGCTCACATGGATGTCCTTCATCTTATATTCTTCCAATCCTGTTTAAGATTACTATTGTGAAGAGCTTGTTGATGAGCAGCAAGCAGATGGAGCTATATCTGCCGATGTCTTGTAGGCCCTCTTATACAAAAGCACGGTCTTGCTGGTTTTCCATTGTTTGGGGACCTTGTATTCCGATAAATAACGAGCAAAGAGCCTTGTCAGTGTTTTGACGAATATTTTTAAGATTTTCAAACTTGATTCTGTCATGCCCGCCTGAAGTACGATTCTTCACCGACATGATGGTGTGTCGGATTTCGAAAGGGAGGACCTCTATGATAACATGTCCGTCTTCCTTCATATGATAAGGAGGCCAGTGAACGTCGCTGTCCAAGAGATTTGAGTAGAAGTCGTGAACGACTTTCTCCATCCCCGTTCTCCATGGTTTATTAGGTTGGTGCAAAATTAATTTCGGTTTTGAGGTATGTGTAAATAAAACAATTACTTAGATACATAGATACTTAGATGGCCCGTCTTCACTAGACGTGCGGGCCTAAGCATCTCTTCCACTCGTTTCGTTCCCTCGCCATTGTCATCCAAGATGTTCTCAAGCTTCGTGAGTGACGTTGACGAGGTACTTGAGCCGTATCCAGCTGAGCTCTCAGCTGGTCCATCCGTGCAGCGAACACGTCACCCCATCTCGTTGGCGGTCTCTCTCGGGGACGTTTAGCGTCCCTTGAGATCCACTCTAGCGTTCTTTTAGTCCATCTATCGTCGATTCTTCTCATGGTGTGACCGGCCCATCTATGTTTTGCTTTCGATACGTATTCCGCTGGGTCGCGAAGACGGGACATTCCTCTTAAGTCGGAGCTACGAAGACCGGCAAGGTGTTGTGTGCGCCGGCTAAACTTCAGGAGACATCTCTCAAGGGCTCTGTGGGTTGTAAGTAGCTTCCTAGACGTGGCTGCGGTGTCTGCCCACGTCTCCGCTGCGTAACAGAGCGCTGGAAGGACTGTCGAGTCGAACAGATGGGCACGAAGATCTTGGTCCGTCAGTTGGTCCGTAGCTTCCCTGACGGCTGCGAAAGCTGCCCATGCTGCTCTCATTCTTCTATTCAGTTCTTCCTTCAAGTCGTTTTCCATGTTCATAGAACGTCCGAGATATACGTATGACGGAGTTTCCACGATTTGGGAGCCTTCAAGTTGTACTCCTCCGTCCTCGCAGTGGGCGTTCTTCATGAACTGTGTCTTCTTTCTGTTTATTCGTAGTTCTATTCTCTTCCCTGCTTCGTTCAATTCGTTGAGCATCGTTTCTGCTTCATTGGTACTGCTTGAAAAGAGAACGATGTCGTCCGCAAAACGAAGGTTCGAGAGAAATCTTCCATCAACACGTATGCCCCTTTCTTCCCAGGAAAGTGATTTCATTACCCATTGCAATGAAGCCGAGAACAGCTTCGGCGATATATAATAGTATCGCCTTGTCGTACTCCCTTTCCAATGGTTATGGTGAGAGGGCGGTGGAAAAGCTGTATCCTAGTCGTGCATCGTTCGTAGCAATTGGCTAATGTCCTCACATACGACGCGTCCACACCTTAATCGACCAGCTGACAGTATTGCATTCGTTTCTACGCTGTCAAAAGCTTTCTCATAGTCGACGAAGGTTAGAACAAGGGGCAGGCGGTATTCCCGGCAAACCTCTATGACCCTCGACACGGTCTAGATGTGGTCCAAGCAGCTGAACCCCTGGCGGAATCCAGCTTGTTCTTGAGGCTGGGCTTCATCCAGCGTCCTAGATATGCGCGTGAGGATGATCTTGGTGAATAGTTTGTATAACACGCTCAGCAAGCATATCGGACGGTAGTTCCGAAGGTCCTCTCGGTCACCTTTCTTATGGACAAGAACGGTTCGTGAGGTCTTCCACTGGTCTGGGATTCTTTCTTTCTGAAGATAGGATGTCATGTGTGCTGCTAAGATTACATGAAGCGGATGGCCACCAGTCCGAAGAAAGTCTGCTGATATAAAATCAGGTCCGGGGGCTGTGCCAGGTTTCATGCTCTTGATAGCGACTCGTACTTCCGAAGGAAGAATCCGTGGTGGAGCTTGACCAGTGGGGATGGTTGGGCTTGACACAGGAGTTGATGAACGGAAAAGGTTCGAGTAGAATTTCTCCGTAATGATTTCCATCCCACGACGAGCGAGTTCCGTCTTCGCTCAGCAAGGTTGCTAGCGGAATATTATATTCGCGGAGATCCCTGCAGCACTTCTTTAGACTCGTTCTTCTTTGTGCTGCTTCTAGAATCTTCTTCTGCCTGTACTTCAAAAGATCCCCCTGCAACGCTTTTCTGCAGCTAGTGTTTGCTAGTAACCGCTCAATGTGCGATGCATTCGGATCAAGCCTCAAAGTCCTTCTTCTTCCTAACAATTCCTTGGTGGTCTTCGAAATTCGATCCATGTTTGTCGTGCGCGGCTTCAAGGCACGTTCAGCACAGGCTCGTAATCCTCTGAGCAGCATCTCGTAGTCCACGTTTGGGTCCTCCTCGATGTGCCAGTCACCTTGGGACAAGGAGTCCTCGAGTACGCAATCGTCGTAGACGACTTCTTTTCTCCTTCGTTGCCGATAGCAGATGTTCTTTTCCATCGTGTGGCTAAGTCGTATTTTCGCACGAAGGAGACGGTGATCAGAACCACTACAAAAGGATGGTACTACTGAAACGTCAAGTAGACACCACCTCCGGTTGGTGAGTATGTGGTCGATCTCCGCACGAGTCGCGCCATTGGGCGATTCCCATGTCCACCGACGATGATCTTTTTTCATGAAAAGAGAGTTCCCATGAAAGAGGCGAGCGACGGACAACAGCCCGGCGAGACGATTGCCATTTTCATTCCGGTCCCCTAGTCCAAATCTTCCAATCCTGTATTCCTTTTCTGTGGCCTTTCCTAGTTTTGCGTTGAAGTCTCCGACAACGAGTTTGTAAAAGGACTTCTCGTTGCGGACTACTTCCAGCTCCTCGTAAAACGCGTCCAATTCGAAATCATCAGCTGCTGATGTTGGTGAATAGCAGTTGATGATACTGATGGATTTTTGGCGCAGAGGGCGGAGGCGAAGAATGGCCAGACGAGGTGACAGGATCTCGTGAGAATCGACGAGATGGACGACAGATGGGCGCACAACGAAACCAACACCGCCTACATTTCGCGACGGAACCTTCTCTCCACGAATGACGAGTGTACCGTCATTCATCTGTCGTACGTCGCTTCTTCTACACTTGGTCTCCTGCGGAGCAATCACGTGAAATTTGATACGCTCTGCAGCTCCGAGAAGGGCATGCAGGTCAGCGTCTGTGGAAACTGTTCTCGCGTTGTAAGTACACAGTCTGAGACAGTCTCCATGTGCGTGTGTCGCCTTGGTCCAGAATCAATGACGTCCTGAGCAACCTGAGATTTGATCGCCTCTCACTGGTCGCCATACCGTCCGACGTCTGAGACGGCAGGGCCCAGTGTGCAGGGTACTGAGGCAGTGAATATGCTGGAGTGGCAAAGAGACTTTTCCCCAAACTAAGTAGCCATGCCACGGCGAGCTCAGCTTTCACCACAGGTCGTCGCCCAACCTATATGGATCAGGGAACCACCTTGCGACATTTCGCCAAGACGGTGGTGAATCTTAGCAGTGGTTTACTCTTAGCTAGGCTTCCGATTCCGAGAAGTCGGAATGTCGGATGTGTCGAACTCCTTCTCAGCTTGGGAGACCCTGCCGGAGGACGAACCTTCGCTGTGCATCGCAGTTCGACGCCCAGTGTCACCTCCACGCCACTATGAGGCGGTAAACCGTTGTGGAATAAAACAATTTTTTACCTTAAATTATTTCGTCTTAAGGCGCACAACACATACCGTTTTGTAGGTTTTTTTCTGCTCTTTCAAATGCATATATAGCTGTCGCCCTAATTTTTTCAGCCGGCCTATACAGGGCTCTGAAATGTCATGAACCGACGCGACTATCGTGTTTTGCGAACTCAAAGTGGGACACTCCGCGGATGAAGCATCTCGTAACCTTAGCTTGGCTTTTACGTCAGACTGTCCTTGCGTCTCATCTGTGCTGCGAGACCTTTTTTGCAATGGAAAATGGACCAGCATTTAAATCAAGGAGATTGAGATCTGTCTGCAGTCGTTAACAAATGGGCTGCAAACGTGGTGAACCTCCAAAAAAAAGGAATGTTGAATCTGATCCACAACGCGGTTTCAACGGCGTCACCTACAATGCTTAGCGTTGTAGGTGGGAAAATAAAAATTCACCTTCTCGCATTCTGTACAGAAGTTCTGAAGAGTGATATGTATCAGCGCCTTCCTTTCCGCGACAGATGTCGGTACCTTTTCTTGCGGGAGAATAGTCTGTTCGATACTCTGCACACGCTTTTGAAGTATTTTCTTGGTTAGCTTCTCCGCAATTCATACAGCACTCATTTCATACGGGGCGACTCAATCTTATCTCTGCTGAAGTCCAGCCAACTCTTTAGAGAAGATCCACTTCTTCCACAAGAAAGAATACAAGAAACAAACCTCTTCGACTCATTAACTTGTCTGCTCTTGCTTCTGCGTAGTCTGTGTGGATTCCTAATTTTCGTGTTCCTTGTCTTTTTGACATGAGAAAGAAGGGGACTGGTGGTGCAGGAAATTAATTGTTTTTGTTTCTTCCTGAGAATGTGGTGATGGATTGTTTCAATGAACAACTTAGACAGCTTTTGTTCCCGAAACAGAACGCTGTTTAATGCTTCTTCTTAGACTGTCATGTGATTGTTGATCGACAGAAGATCTTCATAGGGAATATATTTCTCATTCGTGCAACTTCTGGAGTGAAATTATTCGAGCCTTCCAGCAAGTTTATCGAGAACTGAGCCATCGCTTAAACGATCCACTGAATTGAAATCTGATTTGGTTGGTGCCCGGTAATCGAGCTTCGCGAACGAATGGAAAAATTGATGTTCTCGTTCCAGAAGAAATCATTCCAGAAGCCTTCCCATAACCACATTTTTCTGCTGAATTTGAGCATCATTGTGGCAGCTTTGCCTCCACTTCTGATAGCGCTGTGGCCGTTGTGTAATCATCTTCATCTTTTCTTTTAGAGAACGAAAAAAAGTAGCAGGTTTAACAAGCAACGATGAGGTATAATTCTTAAATAATTTATTTAAAGACTTAGAACACGTAACTAGAGAAATAAAGGCAATCACAGAACATGAATACAATGTAAATTCAAAATTCACGGCAGCATAATTAATTTAAGACAAATAAGACGCCAACTCTGTTGCAATGGGATGGTTTTCGCCATGACTCAGTACGGCGTTGTTGTAAGCCTGAATAAGTGGAACATAAAATCAGCAAACACATAAAACGTGCATATTTCTTTCACATACTAGGATATCTAAGGTCCGGGAGAAGGGGTATACGCGACATCGGCTGACCGCCGCCGATCTGCTTGCAGAGTTGCACGCCTCCCCCTAATACGGCTGTCGCTCCAACTTGACAGTCTCCACGATTGATTAATACCACGCATATTCTACCCACTTTCCGTCATCCAACCAACGCCGCGCGATCTTCACGTCAGGGAAGGAGCGAATTGAAGGCAGTGCGATATATAGGGATGAGGTATATTGAGCAAATATTATCATGATATATAATAACGAGCTTAATCCGTGTGTGTGTGTGTGTGTGTTTGTGTGTGTGTGTTTGTTTGTGTGTCACGAAATTCGAAAAAGGGGGTGCGACGGGTCCACCCGGCGTCGAATTGGTGCGCTATGGTCATATAGCTATAAAATGAGTTGCGACGGGTCCTGCGGTGTCGGATTGGTACGCCGGCGCCAGATACTTATAGAAGGGGGTGCGACGGGTCCACCGGCGTCAGACTGCTGCGCCGGCGCCAGATGTCCAGAAAAAGGGGTGCGACGGGTCCACCGGCGTCAGATAGCCATGATATGGGGTGCGACGGGTCCACCGGCGCCAGATACCCATAGAAGGGGGTGCGACGGGTCCACCGGCGGCAGATACCTGTAGAGGGAGGTGCAACGGATCCAGTCCACAGGGGTTACGCTGGCGCGCCGGCGCCAGATACCTATGGAAGGAGGTGCGACAGGTCCACCGGCGTCGAAATAGTGCGCAATAACTTCGTGTGCATGACGCAAAAGATAGATGGTTGCAGCCGTTTCAAAGCCGTGGCCACAGGCACTTTGCTTTATACCCTATATGACTACTCCGTGTGCCTATTTCCTTCTTCTTTCGCCTCAAGTTTGTAGCATGCCGTTCTCAGAAACTGGCTGCTTAAATAGTAGCAAAATGTTTATGTGATGTGACGTGGAACGTTATCTTTATCAGTAAGATGATGTCCTTCACGTCATTTTATGCCGAAACATCATTCTTTGATAACTGTTTATAGAAAACAGGAGAAAAACCCATATTTCGCGTGATACTTTTAAATTTTGTCTATAATATATTGATAAGGAGTGTTTGAAGCTGAAGTTCGAATGTACTTCAAATGTAGAACTGACGCGTTTAAAAAGAAGACTATGAAATATTTCGCTTATAGTTATAATATAAAAAAGGAAGAAAGATCGTTGGAGTCCAATTTCATAGAACTAATAACACCAATATTAATTTTCGTTGATTAGTGAAGGCGAGCGAAGCAAACAACACAGAAAGTCTGAAGTACGCACCAAACCGACGCCGACGGACGCTCGCCCACCGGCGTCGGATTGGTGCGCCAGCGCCAGATAGCTATAACATGGGGTGCGACGGGGTCCACCGGCGCCAGATACCTATAAAAGAGGGTGCGACCGGTCCAACGGCGTCGCACTAGCGCCCCGGCGCCAGATACCTATAGAAGGGGGTGCGACGGGTCCACCGGCGCCAGATTGGTGCGCTGGCGTCAGATACCTGTAGAAGGAGATGGGACGGGTCCACCGGCGTTGCACTAGCGCGCCGGCGCCAGATACCTATAGAAGGGGGTGGGACGGGCCCAACGGCGCCAGATACCTATAGAAGAGCGTGCGACGGGTCCAACGGCGCCAGACTGCTATAATATGGGGTGCGACGGATCCACCGCCGGTGGACCCGGTCATTGGAGCGCAATAAATTAGTGTGCATGACGCAAAAGGTAAATGGTTGCAGCCGTTTCATAGCCGTAACCACTTGGCGCTTTGCTCTTCACCTTTATGACTACTCCGTGTGCCTATTTCTTTCTTCTTTCGCCTCAAGTTTGTAGCATGCCGTTCTCAGAAACTGGCTGCTTAAATAGTAGCAAAATGTTTATGTGATCTGACGTGGAACGTTATCTTTATCAGTAGGATAACGTTTTTCACGTCATTTAATGTTAAAACATCATTCTGTGATAACTATTGGGAGAAATTAGGAGGAATACCCATACTTCGAGTAATGCTTTCAAATTTTATCTATATTATTCTGGCATCGAAGGAGTGTTTGTAGCTGATAGTCGAATATTCTCCAAATGTAGAATTGACGCGTTTAGAAGGAAAACTCCGTAATCTTTCGCCTTAATTTATATTATAAAGAAGAGAAGGAAAGCGTTGTTAAAAAAACACAAATCTAATTTTACAGAAAACACCACTACTGTTAACTTTCATTGATCAGTGAAGGGGAGCGAAGATAAAATCACCGAAAGTCTGAAGTCCGGCTTTAGCCGGACATTCAGACTGGTCGTGAAATAAAAAGTCGAAATATATCCTTCTTTACAACTCAAAAAGAAAAAGAAAAAAAAAGAAAAGAAAGGCCATCACATTCATATCAAATGCTGCAGTAATGCTGCAAATGCTTCATATTGAAACAAGTAGCAACATAAAGACGCTAACGACAAGTAAATTTTGTCGCCAACTGTCCTTTAGGCAACTGAAAAAACTACTTAGTTCTTTTTCTAAATCAATATAAATTATTTGTTTCAATGCTTAGCCAAATTTTTACGAAGATATGTTTATATTGACCGCATGTCGAATATTCTAATACTTGCTTGTACCTTTCATCCAATACAACTTTATGTAATTCTTCAAACTCTTTTCTACTTTTCATAGCGTTTTATCGATTCATTTCTATCTGTTCTCTGCATAGAATCAACAGGTTAGATGTGTGAGTGGCGTACAGACACTTCTGGATCTTCAATTCACGCCTTTAGGTACAGTACTTGTCCGCAAGACATTAGTCACGTCAGGAGTTGCATGCCAATTCTACCTAGCTAATTGTTCAAATATAAGTGCTTGGAAGGCAAAAAGAGTTAAGAATTATAGTATAAAATAGTGATCAATGGAAGATTTTTTTTAACACATCTCTTGTATTCCCACAGATTAATAAGTAGTTTCCATTAAACAGTTGAGAACTGCAAAATTAACACTTTAATCCAATTTCTGGATTTGCCTGACAGGACTTTGGTCGTAAGAAAGAATCAATATTAGCCAGGAGAACGAAACGTGTGAAGACGCAATTGGTGAATGAAGCAGAGCAGAACGAGCAGGAAAATTTAATTGATTTCAGACGTTAAACTGTGAGAGGAATGAGCACTATGAAGAGAATGACTGCAAAGTGCACAAAAGACGTCATTTATGTGGTTACCTACACTACTTACAACACACTGCCCCTGCACAATGCAACCATCCGCACAAAGCTTTACAAGGTGATAAAAATCAATTCTAGTATCATATCCCTGTTGGAGCCAAAGTTTTGCCAAATTGAAAGATGAAAACTGTATAGATTGTATAGAACGTGTCTTCATATTGTTATATGCAACGCTCTTATGTTTCTTTGCTTGGATCCAAAATTCCTTGCGAAAAAGAAGAAACAGCTGCGGGTTGTGTACATATCATTCAAGCAATACTACCTTGTTTCTGAACATTTGCGGGTAATTTTAATACTTAGCATTGTTGGCCAAGAGTGCTCAATTTGTGTAAATTTTGTTCTGTTCAGAACAAATGGAGAAAAAGTTTAAGCTTGTTCACGAAGTATTTTGAACTCAATTTTTAGGCGTATTCTAGAGGACCAAGTCTACGCTTAAAAGACGGGATCTACGTTTAAGCTTGTCCAAATGGAGAAAAAGTTTAAGCTTCTAGTTTCGAGTCTTCCTTTTTGAATTCTGAAGGGAGGAGAACTCTAGCAATTCGAAAATTGTTTGATGAAAAGATGACGCATACATATTTTCGCCATTTGTGGGCTCGCTCTGATAAGTTTTTTTACTTTTACTTTATTTTGGTAATTAGTTTTTACACAACAAATAAAACCAAAATTACTACTTCGAGTACTTTGTAATTACTTTGTTGTAGGATAGCACACTGCCCTGCTGAGCTCTAATAAGTGCACATATTGTAAATAACTGCACCTGTGCATTAACAATAGCATGGTGCACATTTAAATATTTTCCAAAAATTTTCCACTTCTAAGACGGCTCAACGATATGCATGAAAGTCGAGAAATCGCAGTTCTTGGCGTTGTAAGAAGTTCCAGAACTATTGGTGGGCATCAGGATCCTTCCAACGTGCCGTTGATGCAGTGTATGATCAACGTAGGTAGGTAGAGTGAGCTCCTTAAGCAGCAACTTAGGTGAATCTTTTTGGGACATACTCCATCGCTAACAGCTCAAAGAAGACAAGAGGCATGCTAATAATATCTACGGGAGCCTCTTTGCATAGTGCCCGAGAAACAAGACGTGGTTGCGTCAGTGCATTTCCAGGAGTTTTTCTTAACCTTCTATGACAGATTATTTGGCCCGTTGAGCACGAAAAGAGCTCCTCTTCTGTTCACAGTGGAGGAACTATGAGAGCCAGTGTGCAGAAACTAAAATAATAAAAGAAAACAAGTAATGAAATACAGTACAATATGCAATGTCCTACTATGTAATGTATGATAGCATAGTCGTGCGAAAACTATATGATGCACAAAACTTGAAACTGGCTATAGAAAACCGTCGCTTCTTTGGCAATACACTGAGAATACCAGCAAATCGCCTTTTTCAAACAGCTCTAAAAAGCCTGTCGGATTCAAGCTGGAAAGGGCAAAATTTCTTGACTTAGATGGTGAAAAAGGATTTGAAGACACTTCGGCGTTGATTGGTATTTCAGGCGAGATGTAACGTTTCGCAGGATGTGGAATAGCGACGAGTGGATTGATTCTGTGCAGGTGGAAGATGGAGTATGTATGTATGTATGTATGTATGTATGTATGTATGTATGTATGTATGTATGTATGTATGTATGTATGTACGTATGTATGTATGTATGTATGTATGTATGTATGTATGTATGTATGTATGTATGTATGTATGTATGTATGTATGTATGTATGTATGTATGTATGTATGTATGTATGTATGTATGTATGTATGTATGTATGTATGTATGTATGTATGTATGTATGTATGTATGTATGTATGTATGTATGTATGTATGTATGTATGTATGTATGTATGTATGTATGTATGTATGTATGTATGTATGTATGTATGTATGTATGTATGTATGTATGTATGTATGTATGTATGTATGTATGTATGTATGTATGTATGTATGTATGTATGTATGTATGTATGTATGTATGTATGTATGTATGTATGTATGTATGTATGTATGTATGTATGTATGTATGTATGTATGTATGTATGTATGTATGTATGTGTATGTATGTATGTATGTATGTATGTATGTATGTATGTATGTATGTATGTATGTATGTATGTATGTATGTATGTATGTATGTATGTATGTATGTATGTATGTATGTATGTATGTATGTATGTATGTATGTATGTATGTATGTATGTATGTATGTATGTATGTATGTATGTATGTATGTATGTATGTACGTATGTATGACTCCCACCCGTGCGCTTTCGTTCCTTATAATTTTGCAATTTTGAGTTCCCGAAGTGTGGAATGGGGAAAGCGGACAGGTGGTTTTTGAGGGAACGGTTTCCCATCAGCACGCTTGACTTCAGAGGTGTCATTGAAGAAAATTAGCAAAAACATTGGAATATTGGTCATGTTCTCTTCCTAGTACCAGTTTTACCCTTTTTTTTTTTTAAACTTCACCTTATTTGGGGGAGGCGATCAAGAAGTGCTCACTTGATGCGTCGCTGCGTATGCAAAATGTTAATAGGCTCCGATAACTGCGCTGCGCGGTTCCTGACAGAGTCGTTTTCGCCACACCAGCCTCATGGCTACACCTCCGCTTCATAAGGCTGACGTTCCATACGCACCATCTTTCCCTCCCATTAAGTTACTTCCGCAGCTTTTACGGTGATAATTTTGTAGATAATAAAGACAAAAAAGCGAAAGGTCGCCTAAAAATGGAAGGATGGAAGTGTTCATTTCCTCGCTTTCAATTGTCCGTCTACGAGACTGAGAAAATTTCAAACTTTTCAAAACTGGCTTTACACTTCTCAAACTGGGTTTCAAAAGGTTCCCTTATGAGCAAACAATACTCTGTAATATTCACATACACCTTATGAAGCGGAGGTGTAGCCATGAGGCTGGTGTGGCGAAAACGACTCTGTCAGGAACCGCGCAGCGCAGTTATCGGAGCCTATTAACATTTTGCATACGCAGCGACGCATCAAGTGAGCACTTCTTGATCGCCTCCCCCAAATAAGGTGAAGTTTAAAAAAAAAAAGGGTAAAACTGGTACTAGGAAGAGAACATGACCAATATTCCAATGTTTTTGCTAATTTTCTTCAATGACACCTCTGAAGTCAAGCGTGCTGATGGGAAACCGTTCCCTCAAAAACCACCTGTCCGCTTTCCCCATTCCACACTTCGGGAACTCAAAATTGCAAAATTATAAGGAACGAAAGCGCACGGGTGGGAGTCATACATACGTACGTACGTACGTACGTACATACATACATACATACATACATACATACATACATACATACATACATACATACATACATACATACATACATACATACATACATACATACATACATACATACATACATACATACATACATACATACATACATACATACATACATACATACATACATACATACATACATACATACATACATACATACATACATACATACATACATACATACATACATACATACATACATACATACATACATACATACATACATACATACATACATACATACATACATACATACATACATACATACATACATACATACATACATACATACATACATACATACATACATACATACATACATACATACATACATACATACATACATACATACATACATACATACATACATACATACATACATACATACATACATACATACATACATACATACATACATACATACATACATACATACATACATACATACATACATACATACATACATACATACATACATACATACATACATACATACATACATACATACATACATACATACATACATGCATACATACATACATACATACATACATACATACATACATACATACATACATACGTACATACATACATACATACATACATACATACATACATACATACATACATACATACATACATACTCCATCTTCCACCTGCACAGAATCAATCCACTCGTCGCTATTCCACATCCTGCGAAACGTTACATCTCGCCTGAAATACCAATCAACGCCGAAGTGTCTTCAAATCCTTTTTCACCATCTAAGTCAAGAAATTTTGCCCTTTCCAGCTTGAATCCGACAGGCTTTTTTAGAGCTGTTTGAAAAAGGCGATTTGCTGGTATTCTCAGTGTATTGCCAAAGAAGCGACGGTTTTCTATAGCCAGTTTCAAGTTTTGTGCATCATATAGTTTTCGCACGACTATGCTATCATACATTACATAGTAGGACATTGCATATTGTACTGTATTTCATTACTTGTTTTCTTTTATTATTTTAGTTTCTGCACACTGGCTCTCATAGTTCCTCCACTGTGAACAGAAGAGGAGCTCTTTTCGTGCTCAACGGGCCAAATAATCTGTCATAGAAGGTTAAGAAAAACTCCTGGAAATGCACTGACGCAACCACGTCTTGTTTCTCGGGCACTATGCAAAGAGGCTCCCGTAGATATTATTAGCATGCCTCTTGTCTTCTTTGAGCTGTTAGCGATGGAGTATGTCCCAAAAAGATTCACCTAAGTTGCTGCTTAAGGAGCTCACTCTACCTACCTACGTTGATCATACACTGCATCAACGGCACGTTGGAAGGATCCTGATGCCCACCAATAGTTCTGGAACTTCTTACAACGCCAAGAACTGCGATTTCTCGACTTTCATGCATATCGTTGAGCCGTCTTAGAAGTGGAAAATTTTTGGAAAATATTTAAATGTGCACCATGCTATTGTTAATGCACAGGTGCAGTTATTTACAATATGTGCACTTATTAGAGCTCAGCAGGGCAGTGTGCTATCCTACAACAAAGTAATTACAAAGTACTCGAAGTAGTAATTTTGGTTTTATTTGTTGTGTAAAAACTAATTACCAAAATAAAGTAAAAGTAAAAAAACTTATCAGAGCGAGCCCACAAATGGCGAAAATATGTATGCGCCATCTTTTCATCAAACAATTTTCGAATTGCTAGAGTTCTCCTCCCTTCAGAATTCAAAAAGGAAGACTCGAAACTAGAAGCTTAAACTTTTTCTCCATTTGGACAAGCTTAAACGTAGATCCCGTCTTTTAAGCGTAGACTTGGTCCTCTAGAATACGCCTAAAAATTGAGTTCAAAATACTTCGTGAACAAGCTTAAACTTTTTCTCCATTTGTTCTGAACAGAACAAAATTTACACAAATTGAGCACTCTTGGCCAACAATGCTAAGTATTAAAATTACCCGCAAATGTTCAGAAACAAGGTAGTATTGCTTGAACCTCAACGTCGTCGGTATGTGCCTTTGTGCAACTGCGGGTTTACAGAGGACATAAACTCTGGGTCGTAAGTGCACAGAAACCGCTGAAGGCAACAACAACGACACCTATGATGAAATCAGTGGGTTTATGTCTAAAGTACCTAAAGCAAGCGTCTGGTCGAATTATGTGAAAAGACGGACCTCATCATCGATTCAACGTTTAAGAGGAAGTATCGACACAAATCAATCGTCAGCTCACGTGGCAAGGTCAACCGTTCTGACGTCTGAAGAGCAGCGCAAGCGGAAGATGAGAACTCTCAAGCTTCAGCTCGACTGCGTTCTGGCGATGCACATTCCTCAGTCAGATATCCTAGAGTCCAGGGCTGCTGAGACGTCGCATTCGACTTTAACCACCGCCCAATTCTTCTTAGCTTCGAGGTACGGTTCCACAAGCAAAACCTAGTTCCTAAGAAATAAATCGATATGGCAGGTCTGGAAGACGAAGAATGCAGAACGAAATTCCGCCAACGTGTGTCTATTCATTTTGGAGTGGGGACCAGGAAGAAGCTTTGCGATGAAGATTCCTTTGTAAGGTGAATGCAGGACGCTGCAAGAGAAATGCTTTCGGGTCTAATGCCGCGGAAGATGCTTACCTTTGGAAAAACCTGCGGAAACAAAATCAACGTATAACTCTGTATGTGCCGGCAAATGCGTTAACAGCCAGGAGAAGAGTCTGACAAGGAAATTACGTTGTCAGCTGCAAAAAGACCGCAAAAACGAATGGAAGTCAAGGGCGAAGGAGTTTGACACAACAGTATGGCGACAAAATGAAAAGATGGCTGTCGCTAAGGCAACCCTACTAATTTGGACGAGACCTTTGAGACTTTGCTGAACTAGCAAGCGCCATCAGCCCCAGAATTCGAGCACGTTCAGTGATCGACATATGCGGTCAACGAGGAACCACTAACAAAGTCGCAGATTCTGGACTGTATTCAAAAAATGAAAAGTGGAAAGTGGTGGAGGCGCCGAAATGCTGAAATCTCTTCCTCCTTCTGGGATTCGTTAGATGACGAAGATCATCCATTCAATATGGATTGACGAAAGAATACCTGACTCGTAGAGACAACTTATCATAACTCTTCTCCATAAGAAGGTATACATAACGATCCCTAGTAACGGCCGAGGAATCTATTTGCCGCGTGTTATGTAGAATGTTTTGGAGCGTATTGTCCTGGATCAGCTTATCAAACATCGCGAACAAACCACCCGTGAAGAGCAGGCCGACTTCGATCCTCGGTCCTGGTCGATCTACGATTGATCAGGTGTTAATTTTCAGAAGAGTTATCGAAACGTGTCAGCGGGAGTGGAAGCCATGCAGTTACCCTTGCTAAACTTCGGAGCCGCTTTTGACTGTCATCATCCGTGTTTTGCGTTGATAGAGTACCAGGAAGTTTTGTTGGTCTACTTAATGACAGAACTCAAGGAACAAGTGTCGTAGTTCGAACACCAGCCGGATATACCTCATCGTTTGAAGTGGAAAGTGGAGTAAGGCAAGGGACTATAGCAGGACCTTCTTTGTTCACCTTGCCGTCGATGATATCGTGCGCAAAATAGTTGGGCAATGTTCTGCTGATGTGGTTCTTACACCATTAGGGTGCCCCTTGACCATATACGCTGTTTCCCGGGAGGCGGTACGAAGTCATTTTGTCAGCCTCGAAGCTGGCTGCAGCCTATGAACTACGTCTTACGCTTATCGGTGCAAACAGACGTCGGTCTCTTTAAGAACTTGGGGTGAACGGGGAACCGAACTCGTCGATGAGTTCTGTTACCTGGACTTTGTGCGGAAGAACAACGGCAGCTACGAGAAAAGTATTCTCCAAAGATGCGATAAAACCATGCCATTGAACTCTTCAACGAAATGACGTCGACCCCATCACCAACGAAGTCAACCTGCGAGTCTACTTATCCGCGATTCGCCCCATCCTGATGCACGGATAAGAGATTTGGGCAGCACCGTCTATGGTGATGGAGAGGCTTGATTGCACGGAAAGGAAGCTACTTAGATGGCTGCTTCGCCAATTTTGGCCATGCAGCCTAGCGTATGCCACGATGAAGATCTTTACGCGGGAATGGATGTGGAAACCGGCCCGGCGGAGAACATTTGGAAAGTATCACCATTTGACACCGTCATCGAATGTGGCTACAAAAGATCGTCTTCGCTTTCCCGGTCACAGTACAAATAGACCAGCAAACTGCCTTGTTCTACGAGGGCTGAGTATTCTCCCGGCTTCAAGTTGGAAGTGGCCAGTTGGTCGGAACCGCAACTTCTGTGTTGCGGCGGTGGAAGAGGACTTGAGATCGCTTAACGTGCAAAGGCAATTCAAGAGAGACGTAAGGTTTCGTAGAATATGAAATAACGACGGCTGGATTAATCCTGTGCAAGCTCTTGCTGAAGATCGAGTAAGTTGGACAGAGCCATGCTCAAGAACGACACACCTCAGTAAGGATTCGGGCGTTCGTGTCAGACTATAATATCAGCGCCCGAGTAAGTCAAAAGTGAGTGAATAATGTTTCGGGGTCACTGCGAATGACGTGAAGATTTGATGTAAATCTGCCTGATGCAGCTGAGTGAGATGTATTGTCTTCAACAAAAAAAAAGTGCGCATACTTTTTCATTAAGAAAAGGCAAAACATTTTTGCAAGCCAAGAATTCTTATAATACATTTCGAAAAATGTGACGTGCAATATTCACTGTTATTATTTGCGCGCAAAGGTGCACTTGCAGAAAGGTTTTTCTTCTTCAGCAGCTTCGATAGGCGTACACCTACGTATCCGAATTTGCTCATTTCCATGTGCGGACTTTGATACACCGCTAACAAGGCTGGATGCCTTTGTAACATGCCTTTGTGGGACACGGGCCGGTTTTTTTTACATCACCTTATGTAAACTGACCATGAGCAGATTTTCGTGCCACCACGTGTTCGAAAGGATTACGAGCGCCGGTGCGCGGCTCCTGAAAGTTTAGTTATTGCTATTGCTACAGCCTGAAATCAGGATCGCACAGGAACATTAAAGTTCCTGAAAACTGTTGCCTACTAAAACGTGATGACAAACTTTCGGGAATAAAGTGCATAACAGAGAAGAAGTAATCGTCATTGTAAAAATCCCCCATGAGTGGTCTTTTTGTGATGTTGCTCAAAATAGCGAAGTGTAGATCGTGCACTCGTAGAAAAACTGTTGCAAGGGCGAACAAGTGAAAATTTTAACAAATTGGAAATGTTCTAATGGGAAGAAGCTTCTATGAAAAACTTCAAATGCAACGGAAACAATTCTACTGTTGACTGTAGTTTAGTGTGCAAGCTTGCAAGCCGACCAAAACCGAGAGTCCGAGATAAAATGTTTTGGTACGGCGTGCACCATACCTAGATACGGTTGTACTTGTGTTAGATATTCTGAGGTTACCAACTTCAAACGAGTTGGCTGTTTGTATTTAAAAAAAGGCGGTTGCTCGTGGGCAGTGACTTCTTTCTGCTCCATGTTACCCATACTTTCAGTACGTAAAAGATAAAAAGTGCACTCCACATTTACAAAACCTCCTAGATTTTTGTGACAATTGTTTCGTACAATTTCATTATATTTTATGTTATGTTTTGTCATATATAGATAGATATAGATTATATCTTAAAACATTTACTGTTTGATGCACCGGGAAATTTTATTTAAGAACTAGCACGAGCGGCCGCGCTCTGGAACAAAACTCATCTTTTCTGTTTTGGTCACTAAATTTATCCTTTGCAGCTTATTATTTTGCCGTTATCTAAAGTTCTTATTTCCTGTCAATAAAGTTACTGATTATGGAAGTTTGAAAACATTTTGAGGGATTCGTCGAGTTCACATCCTTGATTTGTTGCGTAACTATTGTTTTGGAGTTGATTTGTTCTGCTTTCTTGGTGGAAATGCTCCAACTACAAATTTCGTTCAGTTACAATTCAGAAGCTACTGCAATTTTTTTCACTGCAGTCCTAATACATCAGCGCAAACTTGTCCATTTTATTTTATAAAGAGCTAGATGCTTTGGACGTAGTCAATTCAACTCCGTATTTTGAGAAAAGAATGACTCTATTATTTCCTCCATCTGCTGGAATTCTTGCACAACTTTTCAGCTCAATTTGATTGTACCTCTAGAACAAATTGTATACGGTGCAAACACCATGGCAAGAAAGTTGAGAAAGTTAGTTGCCACAAGGAGTGATTATATCTGGCCAAAGCCAGGTATGCTGGCTAGTATTCGCAATTGCTGTGCTATTTACTTACGCCCCAGTTGACACTGTTTTCCCGACCATTATCCTAGTTGTAGTTGTTGTTGTAATCAGTTTTGTTAAGAACCCAATTGTATTAAACCTAGGATGGAGCTGCGTAAAAATCAGTCGATAGAATTGATATTTTCGTCGCGAATGAGGTGTGCTGAATCTGTACAGAGCAAAAATACCTCTCAATCATTAAAGTTGATCCACTCTATAAGCTGATAAATACCTTTCTTTTAAAAAATCTTATAATTTGCGTCCCATATGTTTGTGGGCTAAAGTTGATTAGTATTGATCTGTAGGAAGTAAGCAGAAAGCGTATCTATAAGCAGAAAGCGTATCTATAAAGTGAGCAGATGCGCAGACGAACAGGCAAACAAACGCCTTTTCCTAGAGTTACCATATGAAGGATAGCAAGCTGGGGCTTGTTTCTGAATTCTACACATCTTGATGTTGTCGGTCTCGAGCAAAATCTGTAGGAACAGATGGCAGTTGCTTTTTTTTTGGAAATCACAATTTTATGCAACATAAGCTAGTTAACTAAACAAGAAGTCTTTTGAAAAGAGTGTGAATCTTTCATCACAAATGGAGGTAAATAAGTGTGGGCTATTTGTAAAATTACTTGTCATACATTTCGAAAAATTTGTTTTTCAGCCGCCATGGAGTTTGAGCGCTGGTGTGACATATTCGAAAAGTTTGTAAAGGTTCTCACTTTTCCTAGTTTCGTGGTATATATATATATATATATATATATATATATATATATATATATATATATACGATATCTCTATGATACAAAAACCACCCAGATTGGAACCGAGACATATGTGGGGCTCCCATGCTCTCTCCATATGTACAAGTATTCTTTCTAATGTACGTATGTGTTACAAAATCATCTTAAATCAACATTCTTAAATCAGTCAGAATGGTACCAACATAGAATATGTGGCCACTTACCGTCACCTATGTCAAGGTCTTACATTGGATCTGCTAGCTATTAAGTTTTTTTTTTGCATGGGAACGAAAGTTAGAATGTAGATGCAGCTGTGATAGCTGTGTGGTTTTCTTTTTCTCTCTCAACATGACGAAACAGATCTTTGTTGCTCACTTTTTGTTGATCTTTGTTATTTTTTGTAGTTACTAACACACGATTACTAGTACAGCGTCATCTTTCCTCTGAAGGGGTTAGCACTGAAACAGATTCTTACGAAGAACGCAGTAATTTGAAGATTCGCTCAAAATTGCGCTTTCAATCAACAGTGCGGTTGTTTTGTTTTGTCATTACGACGGCCTATAACTGGATGACGTATTGTGCTAATGATTACCGTAGTACAACACGTCATCCATTTATAGTCCTTCTTTGCACTACGTATCATCTCCATGTATACAGTAGCATTCGTATGCATTACGCATTGTTTTAGTGGTTGCAGCAGGCTCTTTCTTTCAAGGTTACCGTTAAACCTCCACATCCTCAACAAGACAGTAGTGTGGTTAGAGCGTTGAATACGGTATCCATTAATCGGCCACCTCTACCGAGACTTAGCATCCGTCCTTAACACAAACAACAACAGTGTAACAACCTTCAACATCTGACTCTGCTCTGATCTGGGCCCTAACATTCCCTGTATAAGACATACATCCTTACCAACTATACTCAGAGTGCAGTAGCTTTTTGAGGTTCTTTCGCCATACAATACAGTTCTGGTCAACATCAATCAAGAATTCCTCTCTACAGCAGAATGTATCGGTCGAGAAGATATTTGTTGTCAATACGCTGATGTTGTGTTAGCTGCCTACAGGTCCGTTTTTCTTCTAATGTGATCCTTTTTTTACGTGGGATCGCAACTAGTCGCTACATAGTTAGTATTTGGAGTGATTTGATAGCGCTCTTGTCCTTTCAAAACTAGTTGAACCTTGAGAATTCAATGGTACTGTTTTAAAATGTTCACTGTTCATAGACCGTTTGCAGAAGGTATCTTCCTGCTGGACATCCAGAACTCAGTCAACGGTTACGTTCCGCATTTCTAAGCAAGGTACAGCACCATCCCCTTCAGCAATGTCGTATGCTGCTTCTGGAGGTCTCGTTTAGATCGTTTTTCTTAGAAAACTACTGGAAAAACTGTCGCAAAGTCAATAAACTCATCACAAACTGCATATTTTTAATGAGTTTATTGACTTAAGAGACGCCTCATAATGACAACTGATCGATTTTTATTGTGGACCGCTTTATTAACGTTTACGATCTGCACATGTTAAACGCTTTGTAGCTAGGTTTGCCTGTAGCATCGTCATGGGTATAACTATGAAGGCAACATGAAAAATTCACTCTACCTGCCGTGGTAGTGATGGAACCTAGACGCTTCGGTGTCTTCCTTTTTTATTTTCCAGATCGCCCGATTAGGGGTCACCGAAATATCAAGTTGGTGTTTCTATCCTTCCGGACCAAGTTGGGGTCAGTTTATTTCAGCCGTAATTACGCGGAGGTGTGCAGTGCTGAAGGGAGGACAGGAGCGGTCAGCCGGTTTCACGGGTACCTCTTGTTCGGCCCCCGGTGCGCCGGTGCCAGAGAGCTATAGAGTGGGGAGAGGCGGGTTCCACTGCGTCGGATTGGTGCGCGGGAGCTCCAAGGCGGTAGAATGGGTTTTTATGGTTCCTTCACATGTCTAGTTCCCACCATGTCTCCATGATGTTGCTAACATTCTTTCTTCAAAAAGAGGAAGGAGCGAATGGCTGCTTAAATACAACAAATAGTAGCTAACAATTTACGCGATCTGAACTAGAACGTTATTTTTGTCACTACGATAGTGATATTCACGTCATCCCATGTTAGCACATCATTCTTCGCTAATAGTTAAGGAAACTCGTACTTCAAATAATGTTTCCAAATTATGAAGGTTTGAGAGAAGCATAGAGGTAAAATTAAGCTGGATTGCTCTTCAAATGTAGAACTGAGCGTTTAGGGAAAAACCATAAAATCTTTCATCTATGCTTAAATTTTCGCGCTTAAAAATTGGAGGAAGCGTTGATAGAAAAAGCGATTCTCATTTTCCAAAAAAATATCGTTACTGCTATTTCTTATTGATCGGTGAAGGCGAGCGAAGCGAACACCAAAAAAAAAATCCTGAAGTCCAGTGTATATATATGTAGTGAATATATATATATATATATATATATATATATATATATATATATATATATATACATATTATATATATACATATATATATATATATACATATTATATATATACATATATATATATATACATATTATATATATACATATATACATATATATATATATAAATATAATATAAATATATATATATAATATAAATATATATATGTAAACGTGCACACAAGCACCATGGACAAGCTGAAGTCAAGATCATTGATATTCAGAGAAACACTTCGAAATTAGCGAAAAGATCCATGTAGATTCAGTAATAGTAGTTTTTCCGTCAGTCCTACGCGAAATCCCAACTACAGAAGTTTGCAGTAAGTCGCACATAGCTTTCTTAAATTTGAATTATGCATGATCTTGATCTCTGAGTGTACCAGGAAAAATCGTGCAGTATGGATAGTACACATTATGGTATTTTATATACATATATACATATATATATATATATATATATATATATATGTATATATGTATATATATATATATATGTATATATGTATATATATAATATGTATATATATATATATATACATATATATAATATGTATATATATATATATGTATATATATATATATATATATATATATATATATATATATATATATATATATATATATATATATATGCACTACATATATATACACTGGACTTCAGGATTTTTTTTTGGTGTTCGCTTCGCTCGCCTTCACCGATCAATAAGAAATAGCAGTAACGATATTTTTTTGGAAAATGAGAATCGCTTTTTCTATCAACGCTTCCTCCAATTTTTAAGCGCGAAAATTTAAGCATAGATGAAAGATTTTATGGTTTTTCCCTAAACGCTCAGTTCTACATTTGAAGAGCAATCCAGCTTAATTTTACCTCTATGCTTCTCTCAAACCTTCATAATTTGGAAACATTATTTGAAGTACGAGTTTCCTTAACTATTAGCGAAGAATGATGTGCTAACATGGGATGACGTGAATATCACTATCGTAGTGACAAAAATAACGTTCTAGTTCAGATCGCGTAAATTGTTAGCTACTATTTGTTGTATTTAAGCAGCCATTCGCTCCTTCCTCTTTTTGAAGAAAGAATGTTAGCAACATCATGGAGACATGGTGGGAACTAGACATGTGAAGGAACCATAAAAACCCATTCTACCGCCTTGGAGCTCCCGCGCACCAATCCGACGCAGTGGAACCCGCCTCTCCCCACTCTATAGCTCTCTGGCACCGGCGCACCGGGGGCCGAACAAGAGGTACCCGTGAAACCGGCTGACCGCTCCTGTCCTCCCTTCAGCACTGCACACCTCCGCGTAATTACGGCTGAAATAAACTGACCCCAACTTGGTCCGGAAGGATAGAAACACCAACTTGATATTTCGGTGACCCCTAATCGGGCGATCTGGAAAATAAAAAAGGAAGACACCGAAGCGTCTAGGTTCCATCACTACCACGGCAGGTAGAGTGAATTTTTCATGTTGCCTTCATAGTTATACCCATGACGATGCTACAGGCAAACCTAGCTACAAAGCGTTTAACATGTGCAGATCGTAAACGTTAATAAAGCGGTCCACAATAAAAATCGATCAGTTGTCATTATGAGGCGTCTCTTAAGTCAATAAACTCATTAAAAATATGCAGTTTGTGATGAGTTTATTGACTTTGCGACAGTTTTTCCAGTAGTTTTCTAAGAAAAACGATCTAAACGAGACCTCCAGAAGCAGCATACGACATTGCTGAAGGGGATGGTGCTGTACCTTGCTTAGAAATGCGGAACGTAACCGTTGACTGAGTTCTGGATGTCCAGCAGGAAGATACCTTCTGCAAACGGTCTATGAACAGTGAACATTTTAAAACAGTACCATTGAATTCTCAAGGTTCAACTAGTTTTGAAAGGACAAGAGCGCTATCAAATCACTCCAAATACTAACTATGTAGCGACTAGTTGCGATCCCACGTAAAAAAGGATCACATTAGAAGAAAAACGGACCTGTAGGCAGCTAACACAACATCAGCGTATTGACAACAAATATCTTCTCGACCGATACATTCTGCTGTAGAGAGGAATTCTTGATTGATGTTGACCAGAACTGTATTGTATGGCGAAAGAACCTCAAAAGCTACTGCACTCTGAGTATAGTTGGTAAGGATGTATGTCTTATACAGGGAATGTTAGGGCCCAGATCAGAGCAGAGTCAGATGTTGAAGGTTGTTACACTGTTGTTGTTTGTGTTAAGGACGGATGCTAAGTCTCGGTAGAGGTGGCCGATTAATGGATACCGTATTCAACGCTCTAACCACACTACTGTCTTGTTGAGGATGTGGAGGTTTAACGGTAACCTTGAAAGAAAGAGCCTGCTGCAACCACTAAAACAATGCGTAATGCATACGAATGCTACTGTATACATGGAGATGATACGTAGTGCAAAGAAGGACTATAAATGGATGACGTGTTGTACTACGGTAATCATTAGCACAATACGTCATCCAGTTATAGGCCGTCGTAATGACAAAACAAAACAACCGCACTGTTGATTGAAAGCGCAATTTTGAGCGAATCTTCAAATTACTGCGTTCTTCGTAAGAATCTGTTTCAGTGCTAACCCCTTCAGAGGAAAGATGACGCTGTACTAGTAATCGTGTGTTAGTAACTACAAAAAATAACAAAGATCAACAAAAAGTGAGCAACAAAGATCTGTTTCGTCATGTTGAGAGAGAAAAAGAAAACCACACAGCTATCACAGCTGCATCTACATTCTAACTTTCGTTCCCATGCAAAAAAAAAAACTTAATAGCTAGCAGATCCAATGTAAGACCTTGACATAGGTGACGGTAAGTGGCCACATATTCTATGTTGGTACCATTCTGACTGATTTAAGAATGTTGATTTAAGATGATTTTGTAACACATACGTACATTAGAAAGAATACTTGTACATATGGAGAGAGCATGGGAGCCCCACATATGTCTCGGTTCCAATCTGGGTGGTTTTTGTATCATAGAGATATCGTATATATATATATATATATATATATATATATATATATATATATATATATACCACGAAACTAGGAAAAGTGAGAACCTTTACAAACTTTTCGAATATGTCACACCAGCGCTCAAACTCCATGGCGGCTGAAAAACAAATTTTTCGAAATGTATGACAAGTAATTTTACAAATAGCCCACACTTATTTACCTCCATTTGTGATGAAAGATTCACACTCTTTTCAAAAGACTTCTTGTTTAGTTAACTAGCTTATGTTGCATAAAATTGTGATTTCCAAAAAAAAAGCAACTGCCATCTGTTCCTACAGATTTTGCTCGAGACCGACAACATCAAGATGTGTAGAATTCAGAAACAAGCCCCAGCTTGCTATCCTTCATATGGTAACTCTAGGAAAAGGCGTTTGTTTGCCTGTTCGTCTGCGCATCTGCTCACTTTATAGATACGCTTTCTGCTTATAGATACGCTTTCTGCTTACTTCCTACAGATCAATACTAATCAACTTTAGCCCACAAACATATGGGACGCAAATTATAAGATTTTTTAAAAGAAAGGTATTTATCAGCTTATAGAGTGGATCAACTTTAATGATTGAGAGGTATTTTTGCTCTGTACAGATTCAGCACACCTCATTCGCGACGAAAATATCAATTCTATCGACTGATTTTTACGCAGCTCCATCCTAGGTTTAATACAATTGGGTTCTTAACAAAACTGATTACAACAACAACTACAACTAGGATAATGGTCGGGAAAACAGTGTCAACTGGGGCGTAAGTAAATAGCACAGCAATTGCGAATACTAGCCAGCATACCTGGCTTTGGCCAGATATAATCACTCCTTGTGGCAACTAACTTTCTCAACTTTCTTGCCATGGTGTTTGCACCGTATACAATTTGTTCTAGAGGTACAATCAAATTGAGCTGAAAAGTTGTGCAAGAATTCCAGCAGATGGAGGAAATAATAGAGTCATTCTTTTCTCAAAATACGGAGTTGAATTGACTACGTCCAAAGCATCTAGCTCTTTATAAAATAAAATGGACAAGTTTGCGCTGATGTATTAGGACTGCAGTGAAAAAAATTGCAGTAGCTTCTGAATTGTAACTGAACGAAATTTGTAGTTGGAGCATTTCCACCAAGAAAGCAGAACAAATCAACTCCAAAACAATAGTTACGCAACAAATCAAGGATGTGAACTCGACGAATCCCTCAAAATGTTTTCAAACTTCCATAATCAGTAACTTTATTGACAGGAAATAAGAACTTTAGATAACGGCAAAATAATAAGCTGCAAAGGATAAATTTAGTGACCAAAACAGAAAAGATGAGTTTTGTTCCAGAGCGCGGCCGCTCGTGCTAGTTCTTAAATAAAATTTCCCGGTGCATCAAACAGTAAATGTTTTAAGATATAATCTATATCTATCTATATATGACAAAACATAACATAAAATATAATGAAATTGTACGAAACAATTGTCACAAAAATCTAGGAGGTTTTGTAAATGTGGAGTGCACTTTTTATCTTTTACGTACTGAAAGTATGGGTAACATGGAGCAGAAAGAAGTCACTGCCCACGAGCAACCGCCTTTTTTTAAATACAAACAGCCAACTCGTTTGAAGTTGGTAACCTCAGAATATCTAACACAAGTACAACCGTATCTAGGTATGGTGCACGCCGTACCAAAACATTTTATCTCGGACTCTCGGTTTTGGTCGGCTTGCAAGCTTGCACACTAAACTACAGTCAACAGTAGAATTGTTTCCGTTGCATTTGAAGTTTTTCATAGAAGCTTCTTCCCATTAGAACATTTCCAATTTGTTAAAATTTTCACTTGTTCGCCCTTGCAACAGTTTTTCTACGAGTGCACGATCTACACTTCGCTATTTTGAGCAACATCACAAAAAGACCACTCATGGGGGATTTTTACAATGACGATTACTTCTTCTCTGTTATGCACTTTATTCCCGAAAGTTTGTCATCACGTTTTAGTAGGCAACAGTTTTCAGGAACTTTAATGTTCCTGTGCGATCCTGATTTCAGGCTGTAGCAATAGCAATAACTAAACTTTCAGGAGCCGCGCACCGGCGCTCGTAATCCTTTCGAACACGTGGTGGCACGAAAATCTGCTCATGGTCAGTTTACATAAGGTGATGTAAAAAAAACCGGCCCGTGTCCCACAAAGGCATGTTACAAAGGCATCCAGCCTTGTTAGCGGTGTATCAAAGTCCGCACATGGAAATGAGCAAATTCGGATACGTAGGTGTACGCCTATCGAAGCTGCTGAAGAAGAAAAACCTTTCTGCAAGTGCACCTTTGCGCGCAAATAATAACAGTGAATATTGCACGTCACATTTTTCGAAATGTATTATAAGAATTCTTGGCTTGCAAAAATGTTTTGCCTTTTCTTAATGAAAAAGTATGCGCACTTTTTTTTTGTTGAAGACAATACATCTCACTCAGCTGCATCAGGCAGATTTACATCAAATCTTCACGTCATTCGCAGTGACCCCGAAACATTATTCACTCACTTTTGACTTACTCGGGCGCTGATATTATAGTCTGACACGAACGCCCGAATCCTTACTGAGGTGTGTCGTTCTTGAGCATGGCTCTGTCCAACTTACTCGATCTTCAGCAAGAGCTTGCACAGGATTAATCCAGCCGTCGTTATTTCATATTCTACGAAACCTTACGTCTCTCTTGAATTGCCTTTGCACGTTAAGCGATCTCAAGTCCTCTTCCACCGCCGCAACACAGAAGTTGCGGTTCCGACCAACTGGCCACTTCCAACTTGAAGCCGGGAGAATACTCAGCCCTCGTAGAACAAGGCAGTTTGCTGGTCTATTTGTACTGTGACCGGGAAAGCGAAGACGATCTTTTGTAGCCACATTCGATGACGGTGTCAAATGGTGATACTTTCCAAATGTTCTCCGCCGGGCCGGTTTCCACATCCATTCCCGCGTAAAGATCTTCATCGTGGCATACGCTAGGCTGCATGGCCAAAATTGGCGAAGCAGCCATCTAAGTAGCTTCCTTTCCGTGCAATCAAGCCTCTCCATCACCATAGACGGTGCTGCCCAAATCTCTTATCCGTGCATCAGGATGGGGCGAATCGCGGATAAGTAGACTCGCAGGTTGACTTCGTTGGTGATGGGGTCGACGTCATTTCGTTGAAGAGTTCAATGGCATGGTTTTATCGCATCTTTGGAGAAAACTTTTCTCGTAGCTGCCGTTGTTCTTCCGCACAAAGTCCAGGTAACAGAACTCATCGACGAGTTCGGTTCCCCGTTCACCCCAAGTTCTTAAAGAGACCGACGTCTGTTTGCACCGATAAGCGTAAGACGTAGTTCATAGGCTGCAGCCAGCTTCGAGGCTGACAAAATGACTTCGTACCGCCTCCCGGGAAACAGCGTATATGGTCAAGGGGCACCCTAATGGTGTAAGAACCACATCAGCAGAACATTGCCCAACTATTTTGCGCACGATATCATCGACGGCAAGGTGAACAAAGAAGGTCCTGCTATAGTCCCTTGCCTTACTCCACTTTCCACTTCAAACGATGAGGTATATCCGGCTGGTGTTCGAACTACGACACTTGTTCCTTGAGTTCTGTCATTAAGTAGACCAACAAAACTTCCTGGTACTCTATCAACGCAAAACACGGATGATGACAGTCAAAAGCGGCTCCGAAGTTTAGCAAGGGTAACTGCATGGCTTCCACTCCCGCTGACACGTTTCGATAACTCTTCTGAAAATTAACACCTGATCAATCGTAGATCGACCAGGACCGAGGATCGAAGTCGGCCTGCTCTTCACGGGTGGTTTGTTCGCGATGTTTGATAAGCTGATCCAGGACAATACGCTCCAAAACATTCTACATAACACGCGGCAAATAGATTCCTCGGCCGATACTAGGGATCGTTATGTATACCTTCTTATGGAGAAGAGTTATGATAAGTTGTCTCTACGAGTCAGGTATTCTTTCGTCAATCCATATTGAATGGATGATCTTCGTCATCTAACGAATCCCAGAAGGAGGAAGAGATTTCAGCATTTCGGCGCCTCCACCACTTTCCACTTTTCATTTTTTGAATACAGTCCAGAATCTGCGACTTTGTTAGTGGTTCCTCGTTGACCGCATATGTCGATCACTGAACGTGCTCGAATTCTGGGGCTGATGGCGCTTGCTAGTTCAGCAAAGTCTCAAAGGTCTCGTCCAAATTAGTAGGGTTGCCTTAGCGACAGCCATCTTTTCATTTTGTCGCCATACTGTTGTGTCAAACTCCTTCGCCCTTGACTTCCATTCGTTTTTGCGGTCTTTTTGCAGCTGACAACGTAATTTCCTTGTCAGACTCTTCTCCTGGCTGTTAACGCATTTGCCGGCACATACAGAGTTATACGTTGATTTTGTTTCCGCAGGTTTTTCCAAAGGTAAGCATCTTCCGCGGCATTAGACCCGAAAGCATTTCTCTTGCAGCGTCCTGCATTCACCTTACAAAGGAATCTTCATCGCAAAGCTTCTTCCTGGTCCCCACTCCAAAATGAATAGACACACGTTGGCGGAATTTCGTTCTGCATTCTTCGTCTTCCAGACCTGCCATATCGATTTATTTCTTAGGAACTAGGTTTTGCTTGTGGAACCGTACCTCGAAGCTAAGAAGAATTGGGCGGTGGTTAAAGTCGAATGCGACGTCTCAGCAGCCCTGGACTCTAGGATATCTGACTGAGGAATGTGCATCGCCAGAACGCAGTCGAGCTGAAGCTTGAGAGTTCTCATCTTCCGCTTGCGCTGCTCTTCAGACGTCAGAACGGTTGACCTTGCCACGTGAGCTGACGATTGATTTGTGTCGATACTTCCTCTTAAACGTTGAATCGATGATGAGGTCCGTCTTTTCACATAATTCGACCAGACGCTTGCTTTAGGTACTTTAGACATAAACCCACTGATTTCATCATAGGTGTCGTTGTTGTTGCCTTCAGCGGTTTCTGTGCACTTACGACCCAGAGTTTATGTCCTCTGTAAACCCGCAGTTGCACAAAGGCACATACCGACGACGTTGAGGTATATTCCTCCACCAGATTGTTGCAGTCGTTCCTCACAGCTATTGCGCAGCCTCCTAGCTTCTTCCCATCAGCATCGCCGCAGTAGACGGTGTAATCTTCGACACTGATGATAGAGCGGTCTCTGATGCGTGCTTCCTGCAGTACAGCAAACGGCACACAGATATATTCCGGAAGTTTAGAGAGGGCGGCTTGTTGGAGTTCGCTCGAAAACATGTGATAGTTCAGTGTGACGAAACGGATAGTTGTTGCCAAAAATTCCATGCTCCCTGCAGGCAGATGACCTTTCAGGTTGTGGGTTTGGCGATGTGACGCACAACAGGACCTTTTCCAATATACAATTCAATCTTGCGTCGCAGCTTCGCAGGCTCTATAGCTGGTACTTTCGCAATGTGTACAGTCGAATGTCTGATTGCATCAAGTGAAAGCAGGGCCACCACGTGTAGGTGACAATCAGAGTTGCTAGAAGTTCTGCTATGCCTGCACGGTCAATGTCAATGATATGAAAAACCACGAGTCAACCAAGACTTTCATCTCGCACGGCGCACGGCCCTTACCATAGTAAATCAGGTTTCTGTCGTGACCGCATCACTTTGGCAGGTGGGGCGATTTTTCTAGTGCCACATTATAATTGCCATAACACAGAGTGGCCGACCTCAGAAACGCTGGAAATAGAAAGTTTAAGGTTTATACTTGGAGTAGTTATTTGGGCGAAAACGAACAGAAGTCCGAAATTATCACAGATATGGAGGCGTTACCATCCAGTGTAGGAACTGTACCGATAAAAACCCTTAAGTGTGGAAGATAAAGCCATCGAAACATTAGCTCATGGTTTGCGCCCGCCAAAACCATTCGAGTAAGGACGTTAGTTGGAATTGGCAAACAAATGAATACCAGCAATAGCTGTGGAATCAAAATACAAAGTATGCGGCAATAAAACCTCCAATATTGCTAAGAACCCGTCAGAAGTGAGGAGGAAACAAAATAGCGGAACGACTAGCTCGAATCATATTGCCACTGAACCTCACTAAAGTTGAATTTGTGAAAGGAATGGGTAAAATAGCCCTACAAAAAGATGTAATTGATATAGTTCTTAAGGAAATGAGATGGAAAAGTGAGGAATTCCGCAGCAAAATCAGGAGCTAATCAATTATTCGCAGGCTTGGCAAGAGCGCTGTGAGTAGCGCAGTAAGAATGATTCAGTGAATGATCGATGCAGGTACCAACCAGCCCGAAAAACTGCCCAACTTACGCTGCACTCCTAACAAGCCGAAAGGCTGCAGCACTTGAAGACTCGGGTAGGTAAAAGGAACAAATTATTAGTACTATGACAGCACTGAAACCTATGAAACAGCAGATGCCAGTAATGCCAAGACATCCCTTGGTTAAAGTGTTATCTTTTGCGCCAACATTAAATCCAGAGACGAGACTTGTGTTAGACCTCATGTCCGGAGTACACGCTGAGCATGGGAGTGATTTTCTTAAATCTGGTTTGGATACGAAGAATGAACGCTATAAATGTTGATGACAGCATGCGTTAAATGGATAAAAAAGAAGAGTGACTTACGTGATGTGAAACCGCTTCCTGTTTTGTTGTCGAGCTCCATTCTACCGCTCGCGTTGTATTCTAAAGCCTGAAGCACAGTCAAGTCAAAAACGAAAGAACACCGTGCCGTGTTCCGCCGTGGTGCCGGCGAATCTACAGAGATATCCACTAACGGGACTCTTTAAACTTCGCCCTCGAGCTTGAAGAAGAGCTCTAGCTGCGCTACAGTGATACACTCGCAATGATCTGTGAAGTTGCTGGTTGGAAACCGCACCACTTAGTATGTAACTTACACTGTGCTCCACAATAAATCAGAACATTTCAAATAGACTGTGGACAATTTTAGCTCCAATGCATACGTTATCGTTCGAAATACTTTTTTTATAATCTTGCTAACGTATTGTCAAATTCTGGCGGTACGGGCACCATTTTTCGTTCTCACTTTCACTCTCCTACAATAAAAACCGAAAAATCAAGAACCAACACTTATATCTATCATCTAACTTCTTTCACTAGCATTCCGAAAACAAATATAAAAAATATTATTCGGCGAGTTACAGAAAGGTACTAGCATCAAAAATAACCATATTTCAAGCCGCGGTTAGGTGATTGACAATCAATCAGCATCAAGACACCGAAAATTTACATCAGTAGAAGTATTGAAAAGAGACGGCGGATAAAAACAAATGCTGCCAAAAAAAGAAAGAGTTGACCCCAATGTTAATAATGTAATGACGTTGATGATTGAATTACGCCACAGTCCGTAACAAAGGATCTGATACAACTGCCTTCATCTGTTTAATCACATTTATCAGCTTATCATTTTCTAGAAGAATTCATACCCTCTCTCTAGTAGTTATTTCCAATCCCGATTGGGAACAATAGATGAATGCCATATTGTAGATTAGACATTGGTCAGAAATTGAGGCAAACTTTGTGATCCGCGGATTCGATTTCTTTTTCAAATATAGAAGCTTGTCTGCTAGCAATCATTACCACCATAAGCATAAAGCAAGTCTTTATGACACGATGACTCCCCTTCACCCTACTAGTTTATTTGGTATTCACTTTGAAATTGCTCAACTAATACCTTATTCAGACACATGGATACCGGTTTTTTGCAAAGAATGCATGATGGTGGATTTGTGTTCCAATCGTCGCTCGGATCTACCAAGCAGAATCCGCCTGGACAGCATTTAGTATTGACAGATCTTTTCCAGTCATCCTAGAATTTTGATTTAATTTAATTTTTTTTTAATTACAGTCGGGTAAAAACGACTTGAAGCCTGGTTCATTTGCGCGAACTGTTACGCTCGAACTAGAGCGAAGAGAATTTTTTACTCTCTGCAGTCCAGTTGAAGCAAGCTATAGGAGGGTTCCATCTCGAGAACTATCGCATGCGCAAATGCACCAGGTTTCACGTCGTTTTCACCCGAGTAGCAACCATCATTCGCTGACATATTATCTTATAAAAATAAATAACAATAAATTCTTGGAAACAAAAAATGGACAAGAAAATTTGAAAAATCAGTGAACACTTTGAGCTAAAATAAAATTGTAAGAGCTATCTCGTGGTAGTGCAGAAGGGTTGGCTGGTATTCAAACATTTTCTCCCAATGAAAAACGACTTGAAGCCATCCAAAGATATACTTTTCAAATTTTTCCCTTTTTAGAAGCTTTGTGAATATTTAATAATGTGATCATTTAATATGTCGAAAATAAGGATAGGGAAAAGAAAAGTGTATGTGCCATAATTTGTGCTGGCAACGACGGAAGTTGGCGGCGGCTTTTTTGTTCAAAAAAGCTGTGCTTCGATTTAATCAAATTCACGAGTCAGAGCGGAAGCAGCGCTGTCGCCTGCACAAGTATCAACGCTGTATACTGTACTATTGTTCATGTCCAACTGTCCTTTAATGTTGGCATATTGAATACGTAGCTCTTTCATTGATTTGCTCGAGTTGCAGATTGGTATTGCTCTTTCTCTATAAGCAGCTAGCATTATCGGCTTCGTCAGAGCCTAGAAAATCAAACTCACCGGCGATTTATCTGCTCTAGCGCCTCATAATCCTGCAGAAAGTATTCATACGATGAACATACTCAACGAAGAACACATCGATTGCTACCTTACCTTACTTGTTGAATCTGATAACGTAAGAGACCACTAAGTACGATAACTATGAGTTCCAAGGACTTTATAGGGGACCTGGCAGCCCGCCCCATTGGCCAAAACCCGCATAATTCATGATATGGGGCCGGTTCGTTTGTGATAGCAATATACCCATCCTTTCCGTTCAATTTTGGACTTTTGACAGTTATCCAAAATACCTCTAGCGTTCTGCGTGCTATGATCTCGAGCTCGAAGGATAGCATCCTAACTTCTACCTCTATATCACAGTTTTCATTTTTTCTACGGTCTGCTCGGAGTGGGGTGGAAAGCTTGGATTTTGCGAGCCCATCTACGTGAACCTTTACCCGAATACACGCTGGATGTTCCGTTTCTCCTATGTAATCGTCACCACTCGACCTGCACGTGATACGATACACCACTTCTGAAACAATGCAATCACCCTCTCTGCCATATGGGCAAACCACACAGCTGGGAGTTGTGCAGAGTCGGTTATACGCTCGATTATGTACCAGCTGACACTTGATTTCACAACAATTACGTCATTCTGTAGACGAGCTTGGCGGAGGCAACTCCGTACTGCTCTGCTCACATCATTACGTATGTAGAGAAAAAAGAACGGGATCTTTTCTGGGCCGTCCATTGGACGTTGGTTCTTCGAGAAAGAAGTCGTGTCTGTCGACTAACCCAATCTCCAGTCCATTGATATTCCATCCATTCTAGCCGTTGTTTTCATGTACAGAATCGAAAAGTCCATACTGGACACCAAACCGCTGCTGCATTGTCGTTACATCGATAATTCTTGCGTCGTCTGCCTAACACAGGCAGAATTGGGCACGCTCTTGAATCTTCTAACCCAGCAGTGCCCGCACATTTCAGAAGCGTAAAGGTTCGAATTTCTTTGAACCTTGGCATAATGATTGCAACTATTCTGTCGTCTATGTAAAGCAAAAGTCAGCCAGTAAGAATGTTAACCGTCCTCATTACGGCTAACGTTTTTGCGTTGTCGCCTTCGTCAGAGCCCGAAAAGTCAGAGTATTTGCAACATAACCTCCCAACCGAATCGTTGTGCTCACCTTAGTAGCCACGTTGCCGTTCTGTTAGCAGATATAAGCGTCAATGAATGCTAATTTCCGTTAATACTAATTAGGACGCGACCCGCATATGACTCCGTAGATCAAGATCCCAAAGGTCTTGATAAAGAGCTAGCTCATTGATCACGGCTATGCACTCTTTCTTTCTATTCATTTTTGACTTTTAGCGTTTATGCAAAACGCCTTCACAGTTCTAATTCACAGTTTTGCAAGCCACAACTTCGGGGTTCGTACGATAGGATCATGGCAGCAATGCAAAAAGGAGCATTTCCATGATATTTTCTGCGATGAGGTTCGAGAGGAGTCGCTGCATTCGAGTGTTTCGTCCCATTTGGAAGTTCTTTAATACGAAATCAAAGTGGTAGTCCTCGCCGGTGTATTGGTCAAATGTTTTGCGCGGAATTAGACTACATCAGAGACCATGTAGTCGCCTTACTTTCCAAATGAACATAGTAGGACAGAAGAGATCGTGCATTCTATTTCGAACCAATTGGTTATTGAGATTTGTGAGAAGTGCTCCCACAATTCTTACTTGGTCACGGGATCGTTTTTTTTTACCAGACTAGCCTTTATCGCTCGCCGCAACTTGTCGGTAATAAACAGCATACAGAAATTGATCTTATTCGAACCATCCGCATTTTCACAACCTAATAAAGTATCCTCTTATAGAATGAAGAAAGTTAGTGCAGTTATGCACTTCGCTGGATTGTTGGGTTTTCGAAGAACTGAGTGATTTAAAATGAAAATTGATACAGAAGGCGGCAATGAAAGCTTTATGCTAATAAATAAAAATAAAGTGAGTTTTTATAACTTTAAGCAGTTTTTTTAGTCAAACAGCACTTGTCTGGGAATTTCCCTAGGAACATACATTACATATAGGTTTAATTTTAACTTACATGTGTGGAGCCGCGTATACAAATCTGATTGCTACCTGATCGTGATGGCCCTCTTTTCACTAAACGCAATCAGACATTCGAGTGTATATATTGGGAACGTAAGCACGCTCGCGTAAGCATGATCTGCAGTACAAGGGCGAAGGATGGCACCTGTGTGCTGCATTTTTTCTATCGAGACAAAATGTCCCGATAGAAAAAATTAAGGATGGGAAAAATGGCTTTTTTCCCCATCCTTGTCCTATCAAAAATTTGGAAAATCGGCAAGGCCCTCGAGATCGGTTGATACAGCATCTGATAGAGAAAATCCTCGGCTACATACTGAAGGATGATTTGCTTCGCACTAAGTTACTCCGAGTTATTGAATTTTATTCAAAATCACACACTTTTCCGTGCGTGAGCGGAAATTAGGATTTTGGCGATTTTTTCCGTTGCAAAAAAAAAAACGGGACAGCGTTTTAAAAGATCACCCATATATTCGAATGAAGAGTCTAAGGAAACTCTTATGTGCAAAATTTCTCCTTTCTGGATAATCTGGTCTTCTCAAAATTTAAGTGGGACAACTCCAAAAAAAGTCGGAAAATTTTAAATTTCGTTCTATCAAAATTTCAAAAAAGCTAGAAGGTAGAGAAGAACAGCGATGTGACTGTTTTTTTTTTGGCAAACCTTCTTTTCCCAGAAACTACTTCAAATTTTTCTTTTGGTCCTCTTATGACGAAGTTATTCGCGATCTCTCAAACCTAACAATATGCACACAATCTGAGCTTTTTTGGTCTGAAATTTTGTTAAATTCACTTTTGAACTGACGTATACCACGTAAAATCAAATTCTTCATTTTTTAGAAGTTGTTTCAAGTTTCTATCTTTTTTGCAATAATTTGTCTCAGCCGAATGTGGAACCTACGTGGTCCTATTCATTCATTTTCAAATTGAAATGGTAATGGTTCTACTCGGAACTAGGAGGCCACATTGTCATATTGCAGTGACAGAATGTTGTTTTTTCCTTTCATTTTTTTTTTCTTCGTCCCTCTGTAATTCGACCTATGCACCTAACTATCCTATTTTTGGTCGTATTATGTCCTTTAATCAGTGTTTAAAGCTAATCCATAGACTTTAGAGTAGCAATAGAATAGAATAAAAATGGAAATATTTCAGTATCGGGATTTCAACAACATTTCAGCAAATTTGCGTCTTCTAATAAATGTTATCTCTTCGTTCCTGTCAGCCACAGATTTTAGCGTTTGCCATTTGTTCCCCGGCCAATTTTCGACTTTTCGAGACACAAATTTGAAATATCCAATATATTAAATTAGCAGCAATCGAGAACTGTTGTAGGAACGTTGAAGGAGAGGAAGAAGAAAGGGAGAGGGGAGGGCGGTTCGTATTCGAGAGTGCCGTGTCCCATCACCACGCTTAACTCTGGCTGCTCTCAAGACGTTAGAAGGGCTGACCTTGCCACATAAGCTGACAAACAAAAATTGCTGTGTTTATGCATCTGAGAAAACACGTTTTTTTCTGAATAACTTGCTTAAATGAAAACCTATCGGTAGAGTGAAAGGTATATAATCGCTATGGAATTTTTCATTCTATACAATGGTAACTCGCTTGGCCTGAAAAATACGCAACTTTTACTTTTTCTGTATGTGCCATCGCCACTTTTTTAAACTCTTTTGTTCATTTTAGTTCCTCTCGTGGTGACCAGGAGCACAACTTAGGTGAGTATCAAGGTTCACCTCGCCAACCATCCTAAAGTAAGGGGCCATCGGCTTCAACCATGGCAGGTATGCCTGTAACGTCTTGGTGTGAAGGGATTCACTTTCTAATCTGTTTCTTTTTATGCAGTTGCTCTCGATTACCATTTGATGTGATGTGTGATCAGAATCATGATAGCATTCCAAAATCTGTATGTATAGAAGGCTAACCACGCACAATTACACAAAAAGGACAATAATTAAATTGCTGCGAACTAAGATCAAAAAGCAGAAGAAACTTCAGAACTAAATTAAAGGAACCTTACTAAGAGTATGTAATTTGTTTGAAGTGCTCCACCTGAAGCAGTTGGAATTTTTTCTATTGGGACATTTTGTCTCGATGGAAAAAATGCAGCACACAGGTGCCATCCTTCGCCCTTGTACTGCAGATCATGCTTACGCGAGCGTGCTTACGTTCCCAATATATACACTCGAATGTCTGATTGCGTTTAGTGAAAAGAGGGCCATCACGATCAGGTAGCAATCAGACTTGTATACGCGGCTCCACACATGTAAGTTAAAATTAAACCTATATGTAATGTATGTTCCTAGGGAAATTCCCAGACAAGTGCTGTTTGACTAAAAAACTGCTTAAAATTATAAAAACTCACTTTATTTTTATTTATTAGCATAAAGCTTTCATTGCCGCCTTCTGTATCAATTTTCATTTTAAATCACTCAGTTCTTCGAGTCCTATTATGTTCATTTGGAAAGTAAGGCGACTACATGGTCTCTGATGTAGTCTAATTCCGCGCAAAACATTTGACCAATACACCGGCGAGGACTACCACTTTGATTTCGTATTAAAGAACTTCCAAATGGGACGAAACACTCGAATGCAGCGACTCCTCTCGAACCTCATCGCAGAAAATATCATGGAAATGCTCCTTTTTGCATTGCTGCCATGATCCTATCGTACGAACCCCGAAGTTGTGGCTTGCAAAACTGTGAATTAGAACTGTGAAGGCGTTTTGCATAAACGCTAAAAGTCAAAAATGAATAGAAAGAAAGAGTGCATAGCCGTGATCAATGAGCTAGCTCTTTATCAAGACCTTTGGGATCTTGATCTACGGAGTCATATGCGGGTCGCGTCCTAATTAGTATTAACGGAAATTAGCATTCATTGACGCTTATATCTGCTAACAGAACGGCAACGTGGCTACTAAGGTGAGCACAACGATTCGGTTGGGAGGTTATGTTGCAAATACTCTGACTTTTCGGGCTCTGACGAAGGCGACAACGCAAAAACGTTAGCCGTAATGAGGACGGTTAACATTCTTACTGGCTGACTTTTGCTTTACATAGACGACAGAATAGTTGCAATCATTATGCCAAGGTTCAAAGAAATTCGAACCTTTACGCTTCTGAAATGTGCGGGCACTGCTGGGTTAGAAGATTCAAGAGCGTGCCCAATTCTGCCTGTGTTAGGCAGACGACGCAAGAATTATCGATGTAACGACAATGCAGCAGCGGTTTGGTGTCCAGTATGGACTTTTCGATTCTGTACATGAAAACAACGGCTAGAATGGATGGAATATCAATGGACTGGAGATTGGGTTAGTCGACAGACACGACTTCTTTCTCGAAGAACCAACGTCCAATGGACGGCCCAGAAAAGATCCCGTTCTTTTTTCTCTACATACGTAATGATGTGAGCAGAGCAGTACGGAGTTGCCTCCGCCAAGCTCGTCTACAGAATGACGTAATTGTTGTGAAATCAAGTGTCAGCTGGTACATAATCGAGCGTATAACCGACTCTGCACAACTCCCAGCTGTGTGGTTTGCCCATATGGCAGAGAGGGTGATTGCATTGTTTCAGAAGTGGTGTATCGTATCACGTGCAGGTCGAGTGGTGACGATTACATAGGAGAAACGGAACATCCAGCGTGTATTCGGGTAAAGGTTCACGTAGATGGGCTCGCAAAATCCAAGCTTTCCACCCCACTCCGAGCAGACCGTAGAAAAAATGAAAACTGTGATATAGAGGTAGAAGTTAGGATGCTATCCTTCGAGCTCGAGATCATAGCACGCAGAACGCTAGAGGTATTTTGGATAACTGTCAAAAGTCCAAAGTTGAACGGAAAGGATGGGTATATTGCTATCACAAACGAACCGGCCCCATATCATGAATTATGCGGGTTTTGGCCAATGGGGCGGGCTGCCAGGTCCCCTATAAAATCCTTGGAACTCATAGTTATCGTACTTAGTGGTCTCTTACGTTATCAGATTCAACAAGTAAGGTAAGGTAGCAATCGATGTGTTCTTCGTTGAGTATGTTCATCGTATGAATACTTTCTGCAGGATTATGAGGCGCTAGAGTAGATAAATCACCGGTGAGTTTGATTTTCCAGGCTCTGACGAAGGCGATAACGCCAAGACGTTAGCTGTTAATAAAGATCAATACCAATCATGGCTACAATGCGTACTGTTTTCAATCAAATGTTCACAAATCACTGGGAAGCAGGGCCCCGAATATCCGTGAGTATCAGAACAGAAAATGATTCCATGTTCCAGGAGAACGAACAAAGAGTTCCGTTTGCTATAAAAGTCTAAAATAAAAAATCTCTAGAGTATCAGTCTGCTGGGATGCGCCAATGCGTTTGACTACAATTCGTAGTCGTTGAAGTTTTATGAGCGCGTGTTGGCCTATACACTTATTTGCGGGGATAAACCGATGTATCAAATCAGTGTTTCATCCTCCCAGACAAGTCTGGTACCAATTTATCGATCCGCCGGAATGAAAGGTTTGATTGACACTAGGGAGGTTTCGAACAATCAATCGATCAGCGCAATCATAGCCGGATCTCTCGACGAGTACGCTATATTAACCCCAATTATTATGTCAAACAATTAATGGACAAGCAAACAAACAAACGAACCTCTACTTTGTTCGTGCAAACCGAACAATTACACACAAAACAAAACTGGTCTTGAAGGATTTTGTTTCGTTCTTCTGTGAGACCCATCAGATCAACGTATGATATAGTGAGCTGAAAATAAACATAATCTCAAGTCGTGAAAAGACTAGCAGAGTTCGTTCAGAAGTTCGCGGTCTTTGGCTGCGTTCCATTGTATTGCTGATGACCCTGCCAATTACATCTGCATCTTTCCACAACTCCATCTTCGGACTGGAAGCACTGGCTGGAAGCCCTAGCTGCGCCGCAGCAATACAGTTCAGTCACCTGCGAGTGGTTCAGCCAGCATCGATTCAAAAGTAACCGCTTACGCCGTACTGTAGCATGTATGTAGCAAATCAAGACCTTTTGACTGTAATGTATGAATATGAATATGAAATGATCTGTTCCTATTGGAAGTGCCATTTCCTAACCAAGATTAGCAAGATGTCCTTAGATATTGTTTACATTGACAAAAAAATGACCTATAGGTGGTATGCATTTAGAAATATCGAAGAAAAAGAGAAAAAAGCGCAACTGAGTACAGTACAACCCACAGGTGATCGTACGCAACAAATTAAAAATAACGTCCAGCTTCCATATCATACAGATTAACTCAGCGTGAATTTCTATGCGATTAGGAGCTTCCAACGCAATTAATGTCAAAGATCGTGGTACTTACTTTCACACTAATTTTAACGGCGACCATAAAGTTGTCCATTTAAAAGTGAGCACACGAAAAATACTCAGAACACTTATAACCTTGAACTGAGAACTTTCCAAAGAAGAAAACGGTAGACATTATTGTCGATTTCCTTCGTTCTTTTTGGACAATTTTTGGCAAACTGAAGATCTGGTTATCTGATAAGCCCTAAACAAAGAAAAGATGAAAGTGTAAAGCTTAGGTTGTTAGTGTAAATCAAATCTAAAGACATATCGAACAGAGTAAGCTCCGACGAGCTACTGATTGAAAAAGGGAGACTTAAAGATACAGAAATAATACACATTTACTCTTATGCTCAGCAACAACAAATCACTGAACTGGAACATAGTTCCCCATATTTCTTGGAAAGGCTACTTTCTAAACAACTGCAACTCAATAACTCCAGTTCCACTAAGCCTCAAAATTATTGCGACAATTAGTTACCCGCGCCATCCAGCTCCTACAACATTCCTTGTTCCCAACAAATCATACACTCCTTCCATTTCTAAACGAAGTTTTATAAAGATTACAGCGTCGCTTATTTCAAATATCCCTTCTGGGATCTAGCAGAGAAACTCTGCCTTTTGGTACTTCGCTAAATTAGGAGACAGTTGCTAAGGAGCCATGCTATTAAGGTGCAACAATCCATTGTGCCTGCAGCAGAGGCTGTCAGCAGTCAAGCGCAAACATACCTTCGACAAACGGTAACCCTTAGGCTCTACTGGTATTTCGCAGCATGTTATTCCCGACAAGGTGATGAGATTGACTTTCTTTGTTTTTTATAATGTAAGAAAGCTGAAGCTCGTAATGCACCTAATCTTCAAAAGCAGAGTTTACTTAGGAAATATGTATATGTGGTGTTTCTAGGCGTGTGGTGGCGCCTCCAATAAGATGATGGCTTATAATAAGCGCTAACGACGTAATAAGCTAGGATGCGCATTGTTAGACATGCACGGTTCCCACGACAACTTATCCTAAGAAAAGGGGAAAGAGATGGCCACGGCAGTAGTTAATTGCGCTGCGCCGCAGTTTATAACCATAACGCTCTGCTCGCCTTACGCCCATCGTTTTTAGCATCACTAGTCGTCAACTAAGATTTGCGAAACATGCCCTTCAGCTATCCTTTTAGGTGTCTTGAGGAAACAATGCTGACGGATTGTCTCTGTACGGAGTATCCATTGTCTGCGTACAGCGATATACCAAGCGATTGTTCACGAACAGTCAAAAATAAAAAAAGGGGAAGTTTTACTTATGTAAAGTAGGCAAGTCGGAACTTCTACAAACTATTACAATATCTGATATGCTCTAAATGCTCTGCATACGTTCTTTTTTAATTTTTTTCTATGCATTTTTTCTGTTTCAATGTTGCAACGTTGTCAGCCTGATATATTTTTCTACCACTACAGAGTTTCTATGGATTTTCTATGCCCTTGGTTTTATTCGTTTTCAATTAACTCCACTCTCTACCCTTCCGCTTTTAGGTTTCTTACGCCTATTCTCTTTTCCTGTGTTACTACCATTACGTTTTTAAGACTCTCCTAGAAGCTAACCCTAACACGCGAAAATAAATACGAACACCGTGCACAACTTCAGTGGGTTGGTCATGGATCAGCGTGGTTCAAAAATAGTAGCCAGCCAAAGGCAGATACGCCCACTCTGACCAACCGATCTTCCGCAGACACTAACTTATTCGGGTGGACATGATCAGCTGTGAATTCCTGACGATCCTCCACTTTAACAAACAACAGTGGCATAATTTATTAACTGTAGAATTACCAGCATTTTGCCGGTACGGGTAAGGACGAAAAAGCAAAGTGTATAACACCTCGCCTTAGCACACACCATCAAGCAACTGGGAGAGAGTTTTGGCATCACGTCAGAGGGAAACTAGCAGAGCAGTCTTTGAACAAGGCCAACCAATCACTCCATCTCCTTGGGACTGGTGAGTTGGAAATAGAATTCCGAGGACAGAACCAGCGAAGAGGACCTCCGTCACACTTATATGGTTAATTCCATCTGACGAAATAGAGGCAAATGCCAGAGCGTCTGTCAGAGCCGACGCACACTCGGAGAACAGGGCGCGTTCTACACCCCATAATCTTGACATGACCAGCATTGCAATACAAGACGTCGCCACAAGTTCCGGGCGCTCGCGTAAGCATGATCTGCAGTACAAGGGCGAAGAATGGCACCTGTGTATTGCAGGGGACAAAATGTCCCGATAGAAAAAATTCCCATTGCTTCAGGTAAAGCACTTCAAAGATCGTCCGATGAAAACAATAATTGTGACTGAAAAATGTCTACTTCACTACTACTACTATGTTTCTCAAACTACATACTCTTAGTAAGGTTCTTTTAATTTAGTTTTGAAGTTTCCTTTGCTTTTTGATCTTAGTTCGCAGCAATTTAATTATTGTCTTTTTTGTGTAACTGTGCAAGGTTAGCCTTCTATACATACAGATTTTGGAGTGCTATCATGATTCTGATCACACATCACATCAAATGGTAATCGAGCGCAACTACATAAAAAAACAGGTTAGAAACTGAATCCATTCACACCAAGACGTTACAGGCATACCTGCCATGGTTAAAGCCGATGGCCATCCTTACTTTAGGATGGTTGGCGAGGTGAACCTTGATACCCACCTAAGTTGTGCCCCTAGTCACCACGAGAGGAACTAAAAAAAACAAAAGAGTTTAAAAAAGTGGCGATGGCACATACAGAAAAAGTAAAAGTTGCGCATTTTTCAGGCCAAGCGAGTTACCATTGTATAGAATGAAAAATTCCATAGCGATTATATACCTTTCACTCTACCGATAGGTTTTCATTTAACCAAGTTATTCAGGAAAAAACGTGTTTTCTCAGGTGCATAAACACGGCAATTTTTGTTAAACATTAAACGCATTTTCACAACCTAATCAAGTATACTCTGTATAGAGTGAAGAAAGTGAGTGTAGTTATGTACACTTCACTGGATTGTTGGATTTTCGAAGAAATGAGTTATTTAAGATGAAAACTGATACTGAAGGTGGCAATAAAAACAGTGAATTTCTATAATTTAAAACACTTTTTAGCCACACCGCACTTGTCTGGGAACTTCCCCAGGAACTTATATAACATATAGGTTTAATTTATATCTTACATGTATGGGGCCGCGTATACAAGTCTGATTGCTGCCTTATCGTGATGGTGCTGCTTTCGCCAAACGCGATCAACCACTGGAGTGTACACGTTAGGAAAGCACGAGCTATACAGCCTGCACAGCTATCTGGTACAAGAATCCTATATGTTGCAAAAGGTGCTGTCGTCTTGCACATCGCCAAAGCCTACAACCTGAAAGGTCAACTACCTGAAGGGAGCATGGAATCTCTGGCAGAAGCATCCAGTTTCCTCACGCTGAACATTATTGAGTGAACTCCAGAAAACCGCCCTGCTAGGCTTCTATGATGTCTCTGTGTACCGTTCGCTACGTCGTAGGAAACACGCATCAGAGATCGGCCCGTCATCAGCATAGGAGACTATACTATCTATTTCGGTGGTGTTGATTAATAGAATATAGGAGGCCACGCTACAACTTGAAGGAACGACTACAACTTGGTAGAAGAATCTGCCTCGATGTCGTCTAGATGCGCCTTTGTACGACCGCGGGATCACATACGGACGTGAACTCTAGATCGTTAGTGCACACACACCTACGGAAATCGCTGAATACAACAAGGATACATTCTATGATGAACTTAATGAACTCGAACAACAATTCGATGTGCTAGGAAAATGGTATTACCCAGCGGAGCGCACACCGACAACGGTAACTTATGTGAAGAGAAGAGATGGACCCCATTATCGCTTCAACGTTTAAAAGGAAGCATCGATGCCAATCAATCGTCAGCTTGCGTGGCAAGGACTAAAGAGCAGCGCAAGCGGAAGATGATAACTATCAAACTTTAGCTCGACTACGTTCTGACGAAGAACATTCCTCAGTCAGATATCCGAGAGTACAGAGCTGCTGGGATGTAGCATTCGACTTAAACCACCGTCCAATTCTTCTTAGCTTCGAGATACTGTTCCACCATCAAAACGGAGAAGTTCCTAAGAGATAAATCGATACGGCAGGTCAGAACGAAATTTTTCCAACCTGTGTCTATCCTTGTTGGAGTAGAAAGACCAGGAAGAAGCTGTGCGATGCGGATTCACGAAGTGCATCCAGGGGGCTGCAAAGAAAACGCTCTCAACTCTAATACCGCGGAAGAAGTTTGCCTTAGCATCTGCGGAAGCAGAATCCACATATAAGTCTGCATGTGCCGCCCACAACAACGGTGATTTCAGCCAAGAAAAGCGGATGTGAAGGAGATTGTCTCGTCAACTGCGAAAAGATCGCAAAAACGAATGGACGTCAGGGGCGAACGAGCTCGAGAACGCGTGCGAGGACAGGAACCCTCGAAAAGCCTATGATTTACTGAAACAGTATGGCGATAAGATGAAAAGATGGCTGTCAGTGGAGCAACCCTACCAATTCGGAGGAATCAATTAAGACCTTGCTGAACCGGAAAGCCCCATCAGCTTTCGAATTCGAGCACGTTCATAAATCGACATATGCGGTTAAGGGCATCACCCCACGAATCTGAGGTGGTACGAATTTCAGGTGGAGTATTCGTATAAGGGATCGTAGATTAAGGAGAGGGGAGTGATTCCGTCCATTTCTTCCTAAAGTTTAAAGTTTAAGGGATAAAGTTTCTGGCGTCAATCAATCCGCTTGGGATGCGCCCCCACGTTCACTTCAATTCAGAATCGTTTGAGGTTTACAAACGTGTAACTGGCCTATACAATGACCTGCGGTGACTAGCCGATGTGTCAAGTCAGTGTTTTTATCCTCCCAGACAAATCTTTTACCAATTTATCGACTCCTAGGGGATGAAAGGCTTGGTGAGCACTAGGGCGGATTCGAACCTCCGATCGATTGTGCAGGAAGCGGAACCTCTAAGCGCTACACTACACCCGCCCTCATTTCTTCCTAGTTGCCATAAAAACAGCCCGGTAGATACGGCTTCGAGCGTTCCGCTGCGCTATTTTCTACAACGAGTTCGATTGGAGCGCGCCAGCCGTGTGCGCACACAGCATCTTCCGGGCCGTTTTTTACGCCAATTAGCAAGAAATGGACGAAATTACCCAATCCACGATCTCGTATACGAATACTACACCTGAAATCCGTACCACCTCAGATTCGTGAGGTGATGCCTTTAACGAAGAACCAATGACAGAGTCGGAGATTTTGGTCTGTATCCAAAAGATGAAGAATGGAAAGTTTGGTGGAGACGACGAACGCGCAGAAATGCTGAAATCTCTTCCTCTTTCCGGGATTCGAGAGATGACGAAGATCATCCGTTCAATATGGATTGACGAATGGAAACCTGACTCGTGGACACACGCTATCATAGCTCCACAAAAAGGTATCCGTAACGGGCCCGGCCCTAGGAGCAATCGACGAAGCTTTTCCCTGTGTGTTATTTGCAAGGTTTTGGAGCGTAGTAGCGTATCTTTATAGATGCAGTATCTATCGTATAATCTGTCCCTAATATGATAACTGCCTGATACTGTGTGCAGACCGAATCTTCTGTATCGTCAGGCGAATGAAGGTTCCGTCCAGAATCACTACAAAAGATAGAATATAGAAAATATACAGTGGCATGCCGAGGTTTCAAGAAACGAGAACGTTTGGACAAGTAACTCAACTCACATTTGACTTATGTTGTATGTCAACTTTTATGCCTAGTTTAGGAGAGGAGCTTCTCATTTTCTATCCTAATTTCCACTACTCAAAGATTTTCCACTTCCCGAAACCTGAATGGGGACTTCGTCAAAAGTCACATCTGGTTCCAACAGAAATTTTCAAGAGAAGACTAGGAATCCACTGAAAGTTAACATCTAACTATCCTGTAGAGCAACTCCTCTCCTAAAAAGAGGTTTCAAAAATGTTAATTGATATGATCTCTAGATGAATTTGTAAGCGTTCTCTTAAATCTAGCAAAATCGAGGAAAACTGAGGAGACAGAAAAGGAAAGGTTGAGGTCATTTTTTGAGGAAGTTGTGTCTCAGCGTTACACTTGTTGGCTCTATTTGGCCCACCATCCTTGAATTTATGAAATAACTGGAAGTCGTACACTACGATCGTATTTCTTTCCTTCCTCCGGAGAACGCATCACTGCGGTTGCACCTTCGAAGCGCACAAAAACATCTGGTATGCAAGAGTGGTTCTGAGCTGATATCCTTAAAGGAAAGTTATAACATAATAGGCGATAGTGTTTAGAGGAAATAGCTACCCAAGATATAATCCAGTTCCCAGTGTTTTAGAGCTGTTATCGGTGATTGAAAACGCATTAGTAACTATCTGAAACTTGAAAAAGCAAAAATGATAAGTACTTTTCATGCACATCTGAAAGAACTGAATGTAGATTTACCCGTCTTTGTCTAAAACCAGGGTCAAGCGAGTGATGGGATTTTCCCGTTGGGAGGTCATAAGGGAGTGTGCGATAGGCAGTAGTGAATGGAGGATAGCATGATAAACAGGAAAGAATATCACATAGTCATAGTCACGCAGTGTAATAATGTGTTTATTTATTTATTTATTGAACGATATCACAATGCTACACTGTGTCGTTGCATGCTTTGTCTCCATCTGCGCACATCAGTAGTGGCGGTTCGCATCCATTTTTCTCCAAACTCCAATAAGAACGAACCTCTCCATCTTGTTTTTGGTTGGCTAAATTGCCGTTTCCAAATCCATAGTCTCCATTCGGTAGTCATTTTCGTCCATCGGGTTGTCCTTTGCAGCACACATCTTTCTGGCCCACGTCCATTTTCTTTCAGTTGCTCTAGCCCTGATATCTAGGGAGTTTTGCAGTACTTTCCAACCATAAGTTCGTACGATGCATAAAAACAGTTACACCAAACATTCTTCTCATTATTTGCTGTTGAGCTATCTGTAGCGCTTTGAGATCCTTGCTTCTTGTAGCCGAAGTTTCACAGCGGAGACAAGACTCCACACATTTTGTATAAAGCCGACGTTTGTACTTCATTGGAAATCTTCTTTTTGTGAAATATGCACGGAATCGGTTGAATGTGTTCCAACCGGAGCGAATTCGTCTATTTAGCTCGGTTATTAGATTCCTATCAAAGGATATGCATTGACCAAGATAAACAAAGTAGCTGCAGTATATAGTCGATATAGTGATGTCCAGATTATGCTATGCTCCACAGAATCAAACGCTTTCGAGTAGTCAACCAAAGCTATGTACAGTGGAAAATTATACTCAAGGCTTTTCTCTATCAATTTGTTAATGACGTGAATGTGATCTAGGGTGGAAAAGTTGCGTCGAAAGTCATCTTGTTCGAGGGGTTGGTTGATTTCTACGGAAGCATTCATTCTTTGTAAAATGATGGAACTAAATACCTTATATATGAGGGACAACAGTGCAATTGGGCGGTAGTTGTTGATATCAAGGTGTTCCCTTTTTTAAACAACAACAATAGTGAAGGATCGGGAAGCGTAGTCGGGAGCTTTTCTCTCTCAAGGCAATCATTAAAATGTTTGGAATCTTTGAACACATCACATCCGGTTATCAGCACTTCGGCAGTGTTCGAATGTGGATCTGGCGCTTTTCCCAGCTTCATTTTCTTTACCGCATGGGTGACTTCATCTGCTAGGACTGGTGGCACATCGTCGAGTTGATAGCATGGTATTGAGGTACTACAGGTAATCTTGCTCAGGAGAATAACTGGTTATAAAATTCTTCGACTAATTTGGCGACGTCATCAGGAGATCCCTCGATTGAGCCGTCTTCTTTCCTTAGTTGTGTCAATGTTTTGTGAAGATTAGGTTTGCCTGTAGAGCTCTTCGAACGCTAACACATCTAGATTGACGTAATCGCATCAGATGTTTCTGCTCGATGTCTGTTTTCAAAGAGAGTCGCAGTGTTTTGCTGACGATTGAAAATTCCACAGCGTTTTTGACAACTGTTGCTGTAAAAGTCGATGTCGAATTTCATACAGTCTTCTTGTCGTGTTGGAAATGTGGGTCTCTTTCGTTCTAGATGTGGCAGCACTAGCGGCTATTTTTATTGTAGCTTTCAGTCGATTATAACAACTTAGATCGGCGGTAGCTGGGAGCTGCTTCAAAGTAGAACGGAAAATCGATCTATTCAGGACTGTCTTACACTTGGGGTTCTTTTGAAAGTGGTGGAATTTGGACTGCAGACGAATTTTAGCCATGACAAGCCGATGATCACTATCAAAGTGGAACCGACCGATGGTGTCCACGTCAAGGAAATTGGAGGGGTTCGTTAAGAAGACAAAATCGATGACATTTCTTCTATTCATATTAGGAGATATCCATTTCTATTTTCTGGTAAGCCTTTTCGGAAAACGGTTATTCACCAAATACAGCTCACCTTCCGAACAAAAACTAGCATGTGTTTCCTCTTCAATTGCGCATTCCTAGACCACATGGTCCTATAAATTTCCCTCCCAATTCTCCACATCCAACTTTAGCGTTAAAGTCTCCAACGACAAATTCTTATGTGGAATATCTAATTTGTGGAGATTTTTGGAAACGTAATAGCAGTGCTTCAGAAACAACTTGAAGGAAATCGGCGTATTCGTTATCACCATAGTCAGTCGTTGGTGCCAACACTTGAATCACACGAAAACGGCTGGTTTTCGTTACGATGTCGATGTATGAGGCTCTGTCACGAAGAGGGTAAAAAAGCAGCAATTAATCCACTTCTTATTGACCAGGAATCCTGTTGAATCGGAAAAGAAAATCATATGGCCGCTTAGGTATAATTTTAAAACTTCGTATCCTCGTCTTTGTGTACTACATAATCAGATGATATCAAAAGATACCTCCATTGTGGCCTCTTCCAACGCAGCGATTCTTGTCCTGGAGCGCAGGGTGCGACAGCTCATAGTGCCAATCAGCATAGTGGACAAATGATTCAACATCAGGTTGTCCAGGTGACTGATGCGAAGATACGTGAGGGGAAGCGGGGAAGTACCTAGCGCTCACGGTGGTATTAGTAGCAAAAGTCAATCTATGTCTGTGACACGAAGTTGCAACGTGACGGCGATCCGATGGCGCAACGGGGTGCCACGAGTCCCACGGCGGCGTCTCGAAGCGGTAAAATGGGGTGACACAGGTTCGAGGGCGTGGAGTTGGTGTGCCGTTGTGCAGTAGTACGTTGTGTAGAACAATAACTTGGTGTGCATGTGGCGGAAGGTGAACCAGGCACTGTGAACCGTTTCACATTCATGGCCACTTCACGTGTTGCGTTGCACCTCTACGACTGCTCCGCGTGTCTATTTGCACGTTTGTCTCAAGTTGGTAACATCTCTTCTTCAGGAAGTGGAAACACCCATGCAGACGGCTGCTTAAATAGTAACAAACAGTTTACATGATCTGACGTGGAACGTTGTCTTTATTAGTGCAATGATGTTGTTCACATCATTTTTTGTTAAACATCACTCTGTTATAGCAATTGGCGAAAATTCTAATTCAAATTTTACAGGAAATGCCACTACTACTAAACTTAATCGATCAGTGAAGGTTTCACAAAGTTCCATGCGTAGGAAAGTAGAAGCATTAACATTTCACTGAAGATGAATGAATGGGACGCAGGTTCCACACCCTGCTGAGCCAAATTTCTGCGGAAAAGCTAGAAACTTAAAACAACTAGTAAACGATGAAAATTTCAATTTTGTTCAGATTCTGTTTTTTAGCTATTAACTTTTTTCTGATTGCTAAGTCTGAATGATCACAAACAACTTCGTGATAAGAGGAACTAGAGGAATAATTTGAGTGGTTTTTTATAGAGGAAGGTATCCCCGACAAAACAGTCGTACCGCTGTTTCTTGCGACCTACTAGTTTTTTTTTTTGGAATTTAAACGGACAAATTTAGAATTTATCGACTTTTTTAGATTTTTCCCATCTAAAGTGTGAGAGAACCAAAAGTTCTGAAGAGGAGAAATTCTGCATGTGGGGGTTTCCTCGATCTCTCTATCCCATCATATGAGTGATTTTTTTTAAACGCTGCTCCGTTTTTCTGAATTGGAAAAACTCCCGATTTTTGATCGCGCGCCGAAAACTGTGTGATTTTGAGCAAGGTCTAGTAAATCGGAGTAACTTAGTGCGAAAAAAATCGCCATCAACTATGTTGCAGTCGAGTATTTTCTCTACTCTCAGATACTATATCACGCGATTGTCAGACCTTCGCCGTTTTTGCGAATTTTTAATGTTCTCATCTAAATACCAGCCTGAACGTCCGGCTAAAGCCGGATTTCACGCTTTTTTGCTTTTCCTCGCCTTCACAAATTACAATTGCCTTTTTCTACCAACGCTTTCTTCAATTTTTTTACCCGAAAATTTAATCATAGATGAAAGATTTTATGGTTTTTCCCTAAGCGCATCAGTTCTACATTTGAAGAACAATCAAACTTGATTTTACATCCATGTTTCTCTCAAATCTTAGTAATTTGGAAGCATTATTCAAAGTATGAGTCTCCTCCGTTTCCAAGTAATAGCAAGAAATGATGTGCTAGCATGAAATGACGTAAATATCACTATCGTGGTGATAAAAATAACGTTCTACGTCAGATCGCGTAAACTGTTGGTTATTATGTATTGTATTTAAGCAGCCGCTCGCACGTGTGCTTCCTCCTTTTGAAAAAAGGATGTTAGCTGCGTTGGGGAGACATGCTGAGAATTAGGTATGTGAAGGAACCATAGAAACCCATTCCACTGCGTTGGGGCTTTCGCGCACCAATCCGACGCAGTGGAAACCGTCTCTCCCCACTCTGTAGCTCTCTGGCCCCGCGCACCATCCCGACTCCATGAGACCCGTAACACCCCATTTTACAGCTATCTGGCTTCGATGCACAAATTCGACGCTGTAGGACCCGTCTCACTCAATTTTACCGCGCTAGGGCTCCAGCTTACCAAACCGACGCCATGGTATCCGTCTCCCTCTTTTTGGGATTTCTTGACTGAGACACATATACACAGGTGCACACACGTGACAGAATAAGCCCGTTATTATACAGCATAATAGCTTGCAAATTTGAGAGTATACATTCACATAAAAGTTTATTTACCTTCACTAACATATGAGAGAAACTAACTTGCCTTATCAACGCCAACATACATGTGTACATAGCTTTGCATAATGGTTAAAAGGTAGAGTGCTCGCCCAATGAGTCTTACATCATTATGGAGTATTTTCGTGACACACACACACACACACACACACACACACACACACACACACACACACACACACACACACACACACACACACACACACACACACACACACACACACACACACACACACACACACACACACACACACACACACACACACACATACACACACATACACATACACACACACACACACCGACTAAGCGCGTTATTATATAGCATGATATCAAAAAAAAAGAGCAGCATGACTGTTTTTAGGACAAACCTTCTCTAAAAAAACCGCCTAAGATATTCCTTTTGGTCCTCTTATCATGAAGTTACTTGCGATTTTTCAGACCTAACAATGTGCACAGAATCTGAGCTTTCTGGTCTTTAAATTCTATTAAATCCACCCTCAAACTGCTGAAAACTACGTATTGTTGAATTCTTCGTCTTTTAAAAGTAGTTTCACTTTTCTAACTCCTTTGCAAAAATATGACACAGCAAAGTGTCGAACCATTGTCGCCCTACCCCCCTACAAAATGTTGACTTTTTCGAGTTTCTTCTATGATTCAACCTATGCACCTGACTCTTCTTTCCCATTTTTCTCGTATGTATTATGTTATGTGTTTCAGTATTTGAAGATATTTCATAGGTTTTGGAATGAAAATAAAATAGAATAAAAATGAAGATATTTCAATACCAATACTTAAACAATATTTCAGCACATTTGCTTCTTCTACTACTCTGTGTTTCTTCGCTTCTGCCAGCCACTGAATTTCTCGTTTACCATTTGTTCCTCGGGTAATAGGGAAGGGGGGTCGTGTTCGTGTACTATCACAATGGACCTCAACACGACGATGTGACAAAAATGAGCGCACTCGTACAACCATAAAAAGTAAGACGTGTTGTGTGGGGATTATGTGTTGTTCACGTGCTTTCCATCGAATGCAGCTCATCAAACAAAAGTAATATAGTCTTTCCAATTTAGCAATGATCACATTTGATCTACAAGGAACACATGCATGTCATCCCCCAAATAAGCGAATTTAGGTTTATTCTGGAGAAAATAGTGGAGAAAGAGCGGAAGGTCACATTGTGAATACTGAACTACCTGATCATGAACCTGTTTTAACGTTTTCTGGAAACATAGGAAGTTAGCCAGTGTTCCTCGAGAACTTTAAAATAGTAACAACATTTAACAAGTGTTTGTACACTTGGCACCTTGGCAGTAACAATGGGAATCACCTGAGCACTAACGCCTCACCACCGCCATCACGCCTGATTCTATTTATATTATATTATATTATATTGTCTATTAATATTAACATTACCACGAGAAAAGCTATTTTTCCTTAAAGGCATCACATCACGAATCTGGGGTGGTACAGGTTTCAGGCGCGTAATGCCTACACGGGGTAGTAAATTGTGGGGAAGAGAATGACTCAGTACCTCTCTCTGTACCAGTGTAAACGGACGACTCCGGAACTGTTTCTTAGGACGGCTTCTGTTGCAATGGGCAACCTTTGCGCCCCACCTGCGATTCGTCCGAATAGGTTTTCGATGAATCGCAGATGTGAGGGCGCAAGAGTGCAACAGGGGACGTCGTAAGAAACAACGTTCCTTGGTCGTCCGTCTACACTGATACAGGGAGAGATGAACGGAATCACTCTCTTCCCCACAATCTACCACCATACATGCGATGGTCGGACCCCTTCGTTTTTGTACGGTTGGCAAAGGGACCCCCTTCATTTTTGGACGATTGGCGAAGGGACCCTCACCACTCACCCTCACCAACTTCACTCCTTGAGCTGGACCCCCTTTACCTGAGGAGGATCCGGCTCCTCCCTATCGCACCTATGTCTACCACCCCAGATTCGTGGGGTGATGCCTTTAACAGTCTTCATACGGACACTGTTTTGAGCCTGTACCTTGCCTGGTACATGCTGCATCGCACTTTGCATACAAAATTCGTCACGTAGACCATCGTAGGCCGCTGCAATTTTTACACAAAAATCGTTGAAAGATGCTAGCTTTGCAGTAGTTTGAAAACCCGATCAGGATAGTTTTGGGAATATTTTCTATGGCTGATATGGAAGATCTCGGCATCTCTCACTCTCACGAGAACACAATGATTGAAGTTGTCCTCGATTTCTTCGTGTAACTGTGTTTGATTAGCGTTTTCTTCCTGCATTCGGAGCCTTAGTAAAACCTCAAATCAGTGCTCGAAGAAAAGTCACCATGCACATATTCAGATACCACAAATTGAAATCTCTGAAGAGATGTCCTCACATCAGAAGAAACTTGTAGAATAACGAAGAAAGCGTTTTCTTAATGTTATGACTCTGGAGGATGCCTATAGTTCAAAATAAAAGATGAACTAGGTTAAAATTTCTGCCGCTACCTAATTCTCTTTGGATCTGCCAAATCAGAATTCAGGGGATGTGGATAGCTGAAGTGTCATGTCAGAGTTTTCATCCTCCCAGATAAGTCTGGTACCAATTCATCGACCACGGAGAGATGAAAGACTTAGCACTAGGACGGATTTGAATGTCCGAATGATCCCGCAAACAGCGGAGCCTCTTACCGACTTGCTACACTCGGCCTTATTGTTCAATTCTTTGTTTCCTAACTGAATTGTTCCCAGTAACACAGAAATCAAGTCCATATCTTGATTTCCCTTACTCTTCGAACTGGTCGAACTGGCGCCTCTGGCACATGATCGGGACTTCCACGTGTCCCGATCATGTGCCAGAGTCGTCCAATGGTTTCTCCCCACGCGTGAGACACGAAGAACTTCGAACTTTTCTTTCAAGGACTTTGTGAAGAACTCGGACCAACGGATCGGCGGTCTTCCTGTAGTGCGCTTAATATCGCAGGGAGCTCAGTCGCTCACGGCCCAACGGTTGTCGTTAAAGTGCATCACGTGTCCGCCCCACCTTATTTTACTTTTCTTGGCAAATGCAGCAGTGTCTCTGATAATCGATCGCTGACGTAGAAAAGAACTTCGAATCCCGTCCCACACTTGCGTGAAGCGGGATACTCCTAGCACCAGGGGAACGGTAAAGAGGGTCCGGTGGAATCTTCGCGAATGCCTCCGACACATAACGTCCCCAATGGATATGCCGGCGGATACGCGAACATATCTCAACTAAGTCACGCTCTAGTCGTTCATGAAGACGCAGACAACCGTCTTAGATATATTTCTATATACGTAATTTGAAGCTACTAAATACATCCTTATCTCATATTTCACGTGAGGATTTCTCCCGTTTCTGGTACGATTACAATCACAAATTTGCGGTGGATGTGTCCTATTAGACAAAAGAATTCAGTAGTTAGTGAATAATATCCTAGCCAGTGACGCAGCGTATGATTAGCGGTAGGTAAGCAAATTCAGCTACTTAGGTGCCGACGAAAGTGAATTTCTTTAGGATATGCACCATCGTTAATTGTTAATCGTTAATTGATCTGGAGAGGCATGACCGGGGCATGCACGAAATTCCGACTGGACCTTCTTTACACGCACCCGCACCAGGGGCACCCGAGATCATCCGTTACGCATGAACATAATCGTCTTTTGCAGATTAAGCTGAAAACGGATGCATCCACGTTCTTTCGAATTCCGTCAGCATTCGTTCCGCTTGATTAATGTTAGATGTTATAAGAACGATGTCATTAGCAAAGCGCAAATGGCGTAGCACCATCAACCTTCACTCCCATGTCGTCCTATCCCAGCTTTCGCATTACTTTCTCGAAGGCGACCACGGATATTCTAGGTGAAATTGTGTTACCCTTCCGGACTCCACTCTTCACGTAAATGATGATATTCTTGTAGAGTGTCGAAATTCCGGTCGTGAAGTTGCTGTACAACTCTCGAAATACCTTTATGTACTGAGTAGAGACACCTTGGTTGTCCAAGGCTTCCACGACCGCTTCCGTCTCAACTGAGTCGAAAGCCTTCTTCAGGTCGACGAAGGTGAGACAGACCGGCATTTTGTACTCTCGTAATACCTCGATAAGCTTCGAGACTGTGAATGTGGTCAAATATGCTGAATCCTTTTCGGAACCATGTTTGCTCGCATGGTTGTCCTTCACCCAAGCCGTTTCCAATCCTATTAATGATCACTATTGTAAAGATCTTGTAGATGACCGACAGTAAGCAGATTAGGCAATAGTTGCCGATGTCATGTGGATCTCCTTTTTATACACCAACACGGTCTTGCTTGTCTTCCACTGTTTAGGGACCTTGCATTCCGACAGGTAACATGTAAAGAGCCTCGCCAGAGTATTTATGAGCACTGGCGGAAGGTTCTTCAGGTGTTCTGGTCATATTCTCTCGGGACCGGGTGCCGTACGATTTCTTACCGACATTATAGCATGCCGTATTTCGCACGAAAGAACCTCTGAAATGACATTTCTATCTTTCATCAGATGGTGAGGAGGAAAGTGGACATGGCTGTCGAAGAGATCAGAGTAGAAGTCGTAGATGATTTTCTCCATTCCCCATGTAATGGTTGTTCCCTTCGTGTTCCGAAGAGCAGTCATCTTCATCTTGCGATTGGCGAAGTCTCGACGGGCATAGCGAATCCTTTTTCCGCCTCTGCAGCTTCAGGCGACACTTCTGCTCTTCTCTCTTTAAGGTCTTCCTTTATTGCCTCTCTGCAAAGCCTTGCAAGCACCTGCGTGAGTTTTTGGTTGCTTGCGGATCGTGCTGCTCCACGCGAGCATATCAGCTCAAGAGTTTCGTGAGACAGGCGTCTTTTGGTGGTTTTAAAACTCTCAGCTTTCCTCATGCAGTCGTGAAAGTGTTAAACGAGACGGTCATATTCCTCGTCAATGTTGTCCATTGCGGAACTTTGGTACAACAGCGACGTCCGTCAGGCAGAACCTTTTACTGACGATGATGTGGTCTATTTCATTACGGTACCCTCCATCGGGTGACTCCCACGTCCAACGTAGAGAGGAGGGCTTCTGGAATTGCAAGTTCCCATGGATGGTCTTGGTCGTCATGATGAACTCGGAGAGGCTCTCCCGCTGGTCATTCCATTGTAGGCCATGGATCCGATGTGAAGTTCCTCAGGCTTTCTTCTTGGGCCAACTTTGGCGTTGAAATCGCCAATTATGACCTTTGTAGAAGGTATGATCTTCTCGGTAGAACTTCTCCAGGTGCATATAAAAACGTTCGACTTCTTTTTCTTCGGAGCTTGATGTTGAAGCGTAAGCGACGAATAGTCAAAGCTGGTGTTGGACCACATTTTCTTATCCGCAGACGTCCGATTCGAGTCGTAAGTTGTTCGAAAGAGTCGATATTCTTTGCCATACTCGTGTTGACGAGGACGCCAACTCCACCAACACCTCTACTGTTGAATGTTCCCAAGAACAGTTCTTTTCCAGTTTCATATACGGCATTGAGAGGGTGACGTCGTCTCGTCTCGGTCAGTCTGATGACGTCGCACTTAATCTTCCTAGCTTGCATCATCAGATCTTCGATGGCCGCTTCCGACGCAAGCGTACGTGCGTTATAAGTATAGATCGCCACCCTAACCCTTTTCCGTTTCGGTAGCCTAGGTGACTCCTGCAACCCGTCCTTCTTGGCGCTACCGTACCAGGATTTTCTCCGGAGTCAGAAGACTGTTTTTTACTACTGTGGCATGCGAAAAATTTTAAAATCCATGGGTAGGTTGCAATCCTCTAGTGCCATGAGTTTATGGGAGAACGTTCCGTTCTCCCGGAGTAGACATGTGGAGCTTATTTGTTGGTCATTACACTTACTCCAAACCGCCTACCTTGCATCTCCAAGTCATTTGATTGCAGGCTTTTGGCTGGACCGACGTGCGGGTTACAAGGATGTTATGGGTCAGTACTAGCTCAGCAAAAACAGGAAGTCCGTCTCCTGAATCCACCCTCGTCACTCGACAAGCACAAGGTCACTTGTGGTCCGCGATTAGCTCCTTATCCACTACCTGGAGACGCGCCACGTAGCATCGCGACTAACCGGCTGTGATCCCTAGTGAGGGAGATCTGTGGCAAGTCCATACAGATTAATGTAATACACCAAGAGCCACACAATCTAATGGGAAAGAACTTTGCTAAGACTACGTATTAGATTATTCCAACAAAAAAAAAAGAAAAACCATGGGGAAAAAGAAAAGAAGAGATCAGTGAAGCTCGTCCCGCTCTCTGAAGAGGGACCATTGGTCGAGAAATTTCACCGAGCACACGATGCGTCACGACAATACAACATGCCGACTGTACGTACAACTCCAGTTGTTTATTTTAGACTGCAGCTTCCAAACAACAGTCCGTGCATATTAGGCATATCTTTCTCTCGACTGAGAAAAATTACTATAATTATTCATTCTAATTCAAAAACACACCTTGGGTCAGATATAAAATTTCGTTATATGAGGTTGATCAATTTTTATTTCCCACTAGTATTAAAGGCTCAAAACGGACTACCACATCCATAAACCGCACAAGATAAGCCCTACAAATGAAGAATTTATGCTCATAAATCTATAATGGTGTTAACACATGCAATTGGGGGAAACCTGGAATATTGGACAATTCCTAGTTCCACCAAAAAAGAGAATTTTCAGGTAAAAACAGAATAAATAAACAAACAACAAATATAGAGAGGTGCACCTGACCAGTGAAGCTTCTACACACCCAAGCCCTTTCTAGATATGCTTTTCCACATCCGCCAAGAGCATCCAGCAGTCTCGCCGACAAGGTATATCCAAAAAGAACAATACCTGGCGGATTTTTGGAGGCGCTATCAATTGCGCCGGATCTCGTGAAAGCAACAGTCCAAGGCGCATGGAAAGATGGGGAGTGGAAACAGGGACGTCCTCACAATTAATACCGCCCTCAAATGAAATTAAATAGTTTCCACTAAGCTAGGGAAGATCTATCTTCCCTAGCTTTGCCAGCCTTTCACTTATTAGATAATAATGAGTGGTGAAAATATTTCAACTTAGAAGCTTTCATTTGAGTAGGGTTCCAATGAGAAATACAAACAATAGGTTTTCAGCGGAATTCAATACTAAAAAGACAATGATCTACAGAAACTGTACAGAGATAGGTCAGGATTTATTCCGGAGGGAGACAATGTCACAGTGGATAACTCAGGCTAGGCGTTCATATCCAACGACTTGAGTAGAGCACGTACGGGGTAGTTTGGAGTAGTGCGGAGAGTGGACCTAGTGAGAATTGCAGAAGTACTTCGTACAAATCTCAAGAAACATAACTCTGAATGATCGCTTGTACCTAACTCCAAACTTCATAATATGCCTATTCGGCAAGAAAGGTGACTGCAATCTACTTAGTCTACTCTGACGAAATCTACTTAATTTAAACGTAATATACTGGCGAAACAGAGCGACCGCGTTGGGTTCGTATAAAAGAACATATAAAAGAATAAAAGATAAAACCACCAGCGCATCAATCCACTTGGGATTTCTAACGCGTTTTACTGCAATTCGTAATCGTTGAAGTTTTGGAACGCGTGTTGGCCTATACAATGTCTTGCGCGAGCCAACCGATCATCAAGTCAGTGTTTTTATCTTCCCAGACAGGTCTGGTATCAATTTGTCGACCCCGGAGGGATGAAAGGCCTGGTTTGCACTGGGGCGGTTTCGAACCCTTGACCGTGTGGCTATAACGGACCTCTAACCGACTGCACCACACCCGCCCCAAAAGAACATAAATGGGATAAAACAATTGAATGTAGCAAACCTTCCCGAAGCTCATGGCAGACAATGTCGTCAAGATGTTCCTTTCTATAGAGCTACCACAATCCTATCGCACAAAATCAAAATTGTGGCTCGCAAAATTATAGAAGGATTTTTGATAAACGATAAAGGTCCAAAAATAGATGGAAAAGAATAATGCATACCCAAGACCCATATCTAATATCTAGTCTTAGCCGTCGTGATAAATTTGTCTGTAGAACTTCTAGAAGTGCAGAAGTTCGACCTTCCTTGAATCCTGGCATAGAGATTGCAACTTGTCGATAGTCGACTTCTTGAACAACTTCAAACAGCGCGCTTGGGAAAAGAATGTGTCGGTGAATCTTTCCATTTGAGTTCTGTATACACCAATGTCTCAAAAAGCGCTGCAATGCAAGCCGGGTTTGAGCTACTCGTAGAACACCAAGACATTCTAAACTTGTACGGGTTTTGTATAAAGCAGATCATGACGCTCCTGGATGAGTGTCTAAACTGCTCCTTATTTCGCTGGTCGGGACATTACTACAGACCGGTCAGCGGGGAATGGGACAGACTAGCTCCCACACTAGCCACTGCATTCATGTCCAAAATAGAACAACCCATCCTAGAACGAAAACCTTTCCTGTACTGTCGTTACGTTGATGACTGTTGCATCATATGTCCCATTCAAGACGAGATGGCACTAGTTTCGAGGTTCTAAACAAGCAATCCCCTTACATACGGTTTACACGGGAAAAACCTAAAGAAAATTGGCTGTCCTTCTTTAAAGTGGAAATACAGTGGTCCAACGGTGAGTGGTGAATACGATAGTTTCGAAAATCTAGTAGTAAAAACATATTATTACGTTGAGTCGGAAGTTCTCGGACAAATTGACAATATTTTTATTTATTTTACAATTTCTAAACGATAACTGTAAATCATTTGAAGTATGCCCCATTGGCATTGATGGTCTTCTGCAACGTTTAGGCAGATCGTGGTCGTTCTTGTAATGTTCGACCGGGCGTTGCTGTGCTGGAAGTAGACTTCGCGCTGCTGTGGGTGTGCATTTTCGAGATTTGTCATCAAATTCTTCAGTTGTTCAGTGTTGACGTCTGCGGTCACTGTACATCCCTGAGCGAGCAGCTCCCAGTATTCGACACCGTGTACGCTGCATCAGATGCAGAGCATAACCTTTGGTGTGTGCGTTGAGTTTAGAGACGCCTTCTGCATCCGTACCTTTGTCAACCCATTGGGCACGCAAGTAAATGTTAGAGTAAGAAATCCACTTCTCATCCCCGGTGACTAGGTGCTCAAGCCAGGTGTGAGTGCGCTTGAGCGTGAGGAGAGAAAGTGCTGTATCAGCGCGGCAGTCCATCTCATATTGCGTCAGAGCATGTGGTACCCATCGACCTAGTTTTCGCACCTTGCCGATTGACTTCAATTCGCGAACAACTGTGGTTTGACTCACCCCAAGAGCGACTGCCAGGTCGCGAGTGGTTTGAAACGGATTGGCTTCCAACTGTCTCCGTAGCAAGACCAAATCCAACTCCATCGGGCTTCCCGAACGGTCTTCATCTTCAATGGAATAGTGCCCGACGCGAGCTTCGAGTGCCACTTGTAGACTGTACTTCTAGCAGGGGCGTGCTCCTTGTAAACTTCCTTCAGACGTCTACCGATATCCGCAGGTTCTTGGTCAGATAGATGGAGAAAGAGCATAATGTTGTGAAGGCGGAGTGACGACGGCTTGAAATTGCGCGGCATGGTGGGTAAAAAGGAAGTGGTTCAGTGTAATTGTTAACCTACACTTTGAAGAGCCTTTTATACCCTATCAAACGGTAGCTAACACATTTTTGTCGGCTCTTTGCTGAGTGATGATCAGGGTCAAGCGTGTGTTGAGAATTTCTCAACAGGGGGTCGTAAGAGGGGTGTCGGGTCAGGGGGGGTCGTAAGAGAGGGTCGGAAAATTAAGAAAAAATTCAAGTAGGGGTCGGAAAATCAGAAAAAATGAAAGGAGCAAAGAGAAAATGGAGACGGGGTTGTCGTTTTCAAACAAACACATATTAAGGTGTACAAAATGAAGTGTAATTTAGGTATGCGACATTCAGCAGAAAAACAGGAGTGAAAACTGCTTCTTTTCAGAAGTAGTGCTGAAACTTGAAGGATGATCAGCAGTGAATGCCATGTTTTTATCGCATATCAGAAGATATTCACAACTAAAACGTATCCTAAGGCTTTTTTTCAGGTCCCGATATCTGCGACTAAAAAATGGAAGAGTTGTCTCAAAGAAGAAAAAACATCAATGATGCATATTCAGTACTTGAGTTCTGTTTAATATAAAATAAATGATATAGAATAAATAATTTTTTTTTAATATTCGAATAAACGATTGAAGAAGACTCGCGGTTGCAGTTGAGGAAGACATGTAGCATAGAAAGTTAGGATAAAAAGAGGGTACACAAACCAAAAAATGATTTTTAAAAAATTTATTCTTCATAATTCTGGAGATGAAACTACTACGCTTTTCAGCCAATCTTGAAGATGGACGACTTAGCATTTTTTGCTGCTCCAACTGATGCTTGATGACGTCGGAGTCGCTTCGGTGGCACAAACCAAAACAATTGAAATCTTGAACAAATGTGATGAATAATAAATAAAGTGATAATGTTATGATGTGATAAAATAGGAAACCAATTATTTCAAATGCAATTAACTACCTGAAAGTTTTTGTTCTTTCAAAAAATCGACTTTTTGTCAAACCCATCAAGTCTAAGCACTACAAAATTACAGTTCTACAAAACAAAATTACAAAGTTACAGTCTACACAACAAAATTGTCTGTTACTAATTTATATGAAAGAAATGAAACTAACCAGAGGTGACTTCGTATTGAGTACCATAAAAGGCAATCTTCATAGCTTGCACAGTGCTTCGGCACTCTTCGTCACAGCCAAGTCAATATATTGAAGATCTGCAGTTGTACGGGAACGCAGCGTCGAAAATTCGCTTAGGAACGGTTGACAAACGAGACCTTCAGAAGCTAACAGAAGTGTAAGAGCACTAAGTAAAAGTAGAAGCATAGCTGCAATGAAAAGCAAGTACGCTGGCTCAAATTGGTAAGTGTAGTGCAGACTTATTTATGCGCGATTACAAAGACTTCGATAAGGACATCTGTTAATTGGCCATTACACGCTCTGTTGAAATAGGGCTGATGCTGCTGAATTCCCAAGTTTGGATGGCTCAACGAGATGCCGGGCTGTTTTTATTGTGACGATCAGGGATCAATCCCTGCAAAGGTGGTATTTTTGCATTTGGCGTAAAAGAATTTAGAGAGCACATTTCTCATCTTACAGTGACGAACTTCTTACTTTCAGTCGAAAAAGCAATTCTGATGCTGCTACTGAGCGAAAAAGGACATCTACAGGCGCAATTAGGGTTAAAATTACTACAAAATAGGCTCTACGAGTTTCTGAATATCTACACTCTAAGTGAATTTTATGCAATAAAGCTGGCTGCGATCTGTAGAGAGAGATTTCTTCTATATTTCTACAAAGTTTTGTGGCTCTAGCTTTCCTAGTCTTTTTGAAACCTAGTTGAGAAAAATCCCAATTTTTGTCTCAAATTTTCGAGTTTTTCTCAACTAGCTTTTGAGAGAACCAGAACACCTACAGAGGCCAAAACTTGCAGTCAAGGGTTTTCCTTGATGCTCTATAAAAAAAAGGAGTCGAATTTTTCAACGGCGCTACCGTATGCTCGCAACGGGAAAAAGAGCGAAATCTCAGATTTTCGGCAACGCGTCAAAATCTGTGTGACTTCAAACACATTTCCATAACTCTGCTCATAGTTAATAAAAACGAATTCAGTTTAAAGTATGTTGTAGAGGAGGATTTTTGCTATCGTAATTTGCTTTTACTTTTTTACAGGTACTTTTCTTCTCTAAAAAAGCTAGTTGAGAAAAAGTTGAGAAAAATGCCAAATTTCTCAACCATTTCTCAACTAGGTTTCAAAAAAACCAGAGGGTCCCTGCAAAAGATTTTCTGGCCGTTTTGTAGCGCAAATCTTCTTCTACACAACGCAGCCACCTACATTCTACCCATCTTTATCTTCTTATGTCTCTTCGCTAGTGAGTTATTCATGTCTATTTCAAGGTCACAAAATCCGACCTGTCCAGCAGTAATTTCCAATTAAGATCCGGTTTTAATCGCTAAAATAACCTCTATATAACACTTGTATGTGACAAACAGTGCTCTAAATACAATTTCAAAAAATTGCCGGTGAAATGTTCTCCTCAGTGCTTTTTTTCGGTTTTGCAAAAATCTAGATTCCGGCGGGGATCGAACTCTCATCCGTTCATTTCCATTGTCGATGAGTAAAATTGTTTATTAATAGTTGAAAATAGTGTGAAAATTGTTTCAAAAGGTGTTCTCCTTCTTTTCCAGCTGTTTTTTCGTTTTGCAGAAATAATGGTTCCGGCGGGGATCGAACTTTTGTCTATTGTTTAAAACTTTTATTTTTCTTGATCTTTTTCCATCTGGCACACGTCATGCGGCATCTTGAACATATAATTAACATGAACATATAGTTTCTAGTTATTATTTATTTCATTAATATCGCTGCATTACAATATGTATTTTGTTTTACTTGTAGCATTACTATTTTTTTAAAATAATTTATTATTTGTTTATTACATCGCATTGTTTTAATTTATTTATTAGGCGTTTATTTGTTTTTTAAATTTTTTGTTATACCAAATTTTGACTGCTGTGTGGGCAGCTATACTGGTAGGAACGAGATGGTCATTTTTGTTAGGTTTTAGAGGGTCGTTTTTGGGAGGGTCTGCGAGGGGGAGGGGGGGGGGGGGGGGGTCGTTTTTATGAGGGATTTTTCCCAACTATACGCTTGACCCTGGTGATGATCTCTAGAAATCATCAGTACCACATTGTCCAAGAACTTTCGACTCAACCTAATAGTTCCGCTCACTGTTGGAAGACCAGGAAATCAGTCATTCGGAACATCTTTAGGACAGCCGTAAGGGTGACATCTGATGTCCAGGAGCGGATCGATGCGGTTAACCTAGCGCAGAGAATCGCAACTTCTAATGGTTAGATTGCTGATGTACCTCAGCGGCCAGGTCTTATTGCGCAAAGATATTATGCCACAGAGGATGACTTGAAAAAGATCAATTTCTTACCTACACTTTCATAACCGACGACCTGAGTAAGGCGATAAGAGCCAGCCTGGTTAGGTGTGGTCTCGATGACCAAGTGAGAGTTGTGGAAGTACCTTCTACAAATCTCAAGAAGCAGTTAGTACGAAACAGAATACACGATCGCATTTGCCTGACTCCAAACTAGGTAATATGCCCATTTGGTAGGGTAGGCGACTGCATGATCTCTGGTGTAGTTTATTTAGTTTCGTGCAAAACATGCGGCGAACAATACATTGGCGAAACAGGGCGACCTCTTTGTGTTCGTATTAAAGAACATCTAGATGGGATGAAATATTCAAACTCTGCAACCCCTCTCGAAACTCATCGCAGAAAGTGGCATGAAAATTCTCCATTCTGCATAGCTGCCACGATCTTATCGTACGAACGCGAAATTGTGGCTCGCAAAACTGTGGAGGCGTTTTGGATAAACGCTAAATGTCCTGAATGAATAGTAAGGAAGAAGGCATAGCGTGACCAATAGGATGGCTCAGTATAAAGATTGCGAGTTTTGATCTACGGGGTCATATCCGGGTTGCATCCTAATTAGTATTAGCGGACCGATTTTATCACGCGCAGGTCCGCTAATATCACGGCAACGCGACTACTTAGGTAGGCAGAACGATTTGGACTCTTTTGGTTTCGATTTTGGATGTAACATGTTAGGGAATGATGATTTGTTCTGGATGAGGCATTTAAGAGGATATATTACAAATGATCTGAGTTTCAAGGCTCTGACGAAGGCGACGACGCCGAAACGCTAGTCGTAATAAACTCTGTAGAACTTCTCTCTCTCAATCTTGTGTTTGGTGGGGCTCAGCGTTTCAAAATGGAGATAAAAAAAAGAAGATTTGATACATTCTTCAGTACTACTACGACCAAGGTGAAAAGCAAGCGGAGCAAGCGGCCAAAACATTTGTGCCGTTTTTGGACTTAATACAATATCGAACGCAGCTGCAAGGCTGTGGTTACAACTACTCCGTTCCGGTAACGTGGACATTGAAGATGAGGCATGTTCCAGTATTCCAATCTAATCGTCGAAAATGACGCTAAACTCATGGAAATCGTCAAGTCGGATCGCCATGTGAGCAAGTATTCTATTGCACAGGAACTAAAGATAAGCAAGGAAACCGTTTGGAACCATTTGCATAAGGCTGATCTCAAAAAGCTTGATGCACGGGTGCCGAAGAAAACGTCAATACGCACACATCTTTAGCGACAAATTAGAAGTCCCAGATTAGATGAATGGTTTTACCGCACCCGCCATATAGCCCAGACCTGGCACCAAGCGACTATCACTTTTTCAAGCATTTGCAAAATTTTCTAGATGGTAGCAAACTGGCCTCAAGAGAGGTTAGTGAAAATGAGGTGGTCAAATTTTTTTTTTGCCAGCAAGAACGAGGACTTCTTCAAGTGCGGAATTATGAAATTGCCATCAAAATGAACAAAAGTTATCGAACAAAACGGCGCATATTTATTTGATATTTGATCTAAACCGGATAGTCCTAAATATATTAATTTCGCCGTCGAAATAAAGCGAAAAATGCTCAGGACTTTTTATTTCACCTATTATATATGTATTTACTCACTTAATCGGCGAGCTGATGTCATCGCCTGACGCGATTACCCGCATCCGAGATGAGCCGTCCTTGAACACAGCTCTGCCCAACCTTCTCGATCTTCTGCGAGACTTGCACAGAATCTATCCATTCGTCGCTATTCCATATTCTGTGAAACCTTACGTCTCACCTGAACTGCCTATCCACGCCGAGTGTCCTCAGGTGCTCTTTCACCACCCCAGTCCAGAACTTCCGTTTTCGGCCAGGTGGCTTCTTCCTGCTCGAACCCGACAAACTCCTCAGAGCTCGTTGAACAAGCGAAGACGATTTACTTTAGTCACTTTCGAAGGCGGTGCAAGATGTGGGCATCTTCCACGTGTCATCCACCGGTATACAACATCAATTTCTGCGTAAAGATCTTCATTGTGGCATACTCTTTGTCAAAAGTAGCCAAGTAGCCGCCTAAGCAACTTTCGTTCCGTGCAATCAATCCTCTCCATCACCTTAGATGGTGCTGCCCAAGTCTCCGATCCGTACATCATGATGAAGCGAATGGCGGACAGGTAGACCCGCACCTTGACTTCGTTAGTGATGGGGGTCGACCACAGATATTTCGTTAAGGAGTTAAATGCAGAAGTTGTCTTAGCGCAACTTTGCTGAATATCTTTCTCGTTGCCGTTGTTCTTCAGCGTACAGCCCAGGTAACAGAAATCATCGACGAGTTCTCTCGGTTCTCCGTCCACCCTGATCCCCGCTCGAGGTCTCGAAGAGGTCCACATCTGCTCGCATTTATCAGGGCGTAGACGTAGTCCATAGGCTGCAGCCAACTTCGATACAAGGTTGACAACATGCTGAAGTTTCGTACTGCTTTCCGCGAATATAACAACATTGTCGGCGTACTCGAGATCAGTCAGAGGCACCCTGATGGTGCTAAGACAATGTCGGCAGGACACTGGTCGACTGTTCTTCGCATAATGTCGTCGACTGCGAAATTGAACAGGAAAGGTCCTGGTACTGCCCCTTGTCCTACTCCAGTTACCACTTCAAACGGTGTTGTACATCCGGCTGGTGTTCGAACTGCAGCAGTTGTTCGTTGATTCATGTCATAAAGCAAGTGAACGAACTTTCCTGGCACTCCATCGGCGCACAGCGCGTTGAGAAGACGGCCTCGGTGAGAAGAGTCGAACGCGGCTTCAAAGTCCAGAAACGCTAGTTGCATTGGCTTCGAATATCGCTGCCGGATTTCGATCACTCTCTTGACGATGAACACCTGGTCAATCGTAGATCGGCTAGGACGAAAGCCAGCTTGCTCGTCGCGCGTTATTTCTTTGCGATGTTCAATAGGTCGGTCGAGGATAATCGTATCCAGAGCCTTGTCCATAACACGCAGCTTCCTCGATGATTCCTAGAGTCCGTTACGGATAACTTCTTCTGGAGGGGAATTATGATAGCGTGTCTCCACGAGTCAGGTATCCTTTCGTCTATCCATACTGAACGTATGATCTTTGTCATTTCACGAATCTCAGACGGAGGAAGATATTTTAGCATTTCTGCGCTAATCCCGTCGTCTCTACCAGATTTTCCATTCCTCGTTTTTTCAATACAGACTAGAACCTCCGACTCGTTAACCGCATACGTCAGTCTATGAACGTGCTCGAGTTCAGGAGCTGACGGTGCTAGCCGGTTCAGCAAGGTCTTGAAATGTTCCCTCCAAATTGGAAGGGTTGCTTCACCGACGGCTACTCCATTGGCAGTGTTGGAGACAGGAGAACATCTTTTCATTTTGCCGCTATACTGTTTTAGTAGAGCATAGGCTTTCCGCGGGTTCCTGTCCTCCCACACCTTCTCAAACTCCATCGCTCTTGACGACTCGTTATCGCGGTCTTGTTGCAGTTGACGACGCAGCTTCCTTCTAAGACGCTTTTCCTGAAGTCACCAGCGCTGCGCGCGACACATACAGAACTGTACGTGGATTTTGTCTCCGCAGGTGCAAAGACAAACTTCTTCCGCGGCAATAGAACCGGGAGCGTTTCCCTTGCAGCGTCCTGGATGCACTTTGTGAAGGAAGCCGCATCGCTAAGCTTCTTCCTGGTCCGTACTCCAACATGAATAAACACACGTTGGTGGAATTTTGTTCTGCATTCATCGTCTTTCAGACCTGCATGTCGATTTTCGGTTGAAGAGGAACTCCTCGGTTTCTCTTGTGGAACCGTATCTTGAAGCTAAGAAGAACTGGACGGTGGTCAGAGTCGAACTAGAATAGTATCGGCAGGACACTGATCTAGTGTTCTTCCTGCTGCAAATCCTACCTCACGCCTCAAAGCGGCGCAGCGGTGGCCCTCGCCGTCGGGCAGCTATGGTGGCGAGACTTCGTCTCGGCAGGTTCAACCATGCCACAAAGGTGCCCCGCTAGTAGCCCGATCCTTGGGCGAAGGCTACAGGCTAGCTAAGTGAGGAGGTAGTACGACGATTCCGGTGCCAGGCTGCTAGCTTGCTAGTGCATGCCGACCGAGGACAACACCCCCTGTCGCACCATATTGCTAATGTCTACTAAGTGTTCTTCAGAAGCTAGGGCGTACCCCGGAAGCGACGCGCATTGTCCTCGCCCGGACAATGTGGCAAATATGCGAGGGCTACCGGCTAGAGAACGGAGCCGGGAAAGAAGCTAGTCCGCCATCGCCAGCAACATCCAGTGCGCTTGGCAACACTTAACGTTGGGAAGCTACTTACTTACGCTTACTGGAAGAAGTCGTGAACTGGCAGACAGTCTCAGAAAACGCTGTGTTGACATATGTTGTGTACACGAGACTCGCTTTAAAGGCTCCAAGTCAAGGGAATTAGGCGATGGCTACAAGCTCATCTACCTCTACCATCTACCACGGCACATCAAATCGCAATGGCGTTGGTATCATATTGAACGAGTCGTTTAGAAATAGCGTCACAGCGATGGATCGACTATCGGATCGCTTGATGGCTGTAAAAGTAGATATAGGAGAAGTGAAATTGCGAGTCGCCTCTGCTTATGTGCCACAAGCGGACTGTAGTGAAGAAGAGAAGGCAAGCTTTTGGGAGGGTCTGGAGCGGTACGTCCAATCCCTGGAAAGCGAAGAAGTACTTTTAATCGGAGGAGACTTCAACGGACATGTCGGTTCCCGGAAAGACGGATTCGAGAGTTGTCATGGTGGATACGGCCATGGAGCTCGTAACGAGGACGGGTTGCGAATCTTGGAGTATACTGTTGCAAGTGACTTGATCATTGCTAACACGCAGTATCGGAAAAGAAAATCGCATTTGATCACGTACACCAGCGGCGGTCGTGAAACACAAGTAGATTTCTGGATGTTACGCCGACGAGATCGCCGACTTCTGCAGGATTCAAAAGTCATCCCTACAGACCATGTCGCTGCCCAACACCAACTGCTCGTTACGGACTTGAAAATCTCCCGTCCAAGGAAGAGACATCCAAGGACTGAAACACAGCGCATCAAATGGTGGAATCTGAAGGACCGAAAGGAGGTATTTTTCGCGTCCGTGGCTCCATCTACACCTCCCCCTCCTACTCGTAGCGTGGAGGAAATGTGGTCGTCTACTTCCAGCGTTATACCTTGACCGCGGAGAACACTCTGGGAAAGACGACTCTAGGTAAGCCCAAGGTACAAAAAGCTACGTGGTTTTGGAACGAGGAAGTTCAGGCGGCAATTCGTGAGAAGAAGTCCAAGTATAAGCTCTGGTGGAGGACGCGTCAGCCTGAAGATCAAGGTGCTTGCCTAGCGACGAAGAGGGAGGCTAGGAAGGCAGTCTCCAAGGCGAAGTCGAACCGCTACAAGGCTGTGTACGACATGCTTGATACCAGAGAAGGCGAGCTGGCAGTGTATCATTTAGTCAGAGCGCGTCATCGCTCAACGTTGGATATGGAGCACACCAAGATCGTTAAGGGAGCTGATGGAGCCGTTTTGCACCGCTCTGGTCAGATCTTAAAGAAGTGGCGAGAGTACTACAATCACTTGTGTAACGAAGAGTTCTGTCATCCTCCCATCCCAACTGTTCCCAGCGTCGAAAGTCCTGTTCTACCAATTACTGCCGTCGAAGTCAGTGCTGCCTTCGCAAAAATGAAGTCGAACAAGGCAACCGGTCCTGATGACATACCTGCTGATGTCTGGAAGCTACTAGGAGATCGAGGGTCCGGGTGGCTCGCAACTCTATTTAACAAGATCGTTGCAGAAGGACGGACTCCAGACGTTTGGCAAACTTCCGTGACCGTGCCTGTCTGGAAAGGGAAAGGAGACATTGCTGACTGCACCTCGTACAGTCCTATACGACTGCTCTGCCATACGATGAAGGTTTTTGAGCGTGTCCTGGAAGCTCGTCTGAGGAAAACTGTTAGCGTTCCACTCAACCAGTGCGGCTTTGTGAAGGACTGCAGCACTATAGATGCTATCCATGCTGTCCGAATCCTCCTGGAGAAACATCGAGAGAAGAACCGCAGCGTGCATCTTGCTTTTCTCGATCTCGAGAAAGCTTTCGACCGCGTCCCACATGAGCTGTTATGGATGTCCATGAAGTCGCATAGAGTACCAGACGAATATGTGCGGTGGACGAAGCTGCTTTATGCGAAGCCTACCAGCGTTGTACGATGTGCTGCTGGAACAAGCAGGCCATTCCCTGTACAAGTAGGGGTTCATCAGGGTTCATCCTTCTCACCTCTGCTGTTCATACTGTGCATGGACATGATAACGAAGCAAATCCAGAAGTAGCATTCGTGGACTCTACTCTTTGCCGACGATGTCATGCTCGCGTCGGAGTCTCGAGATGATCTTCAGAAACAAGTACAGTCTTGGAAGGATCAGCTGCAGCAATATAGATTGCGCCTCAACACACCAAAAACTGAGTACATGGAGTGCGGGCCAAGGATAGAGGATGGTTCAATTCGTGTCGATGGCACCGAATTAAACAAAGTGAACTGTTTCAAGTACCTTGGATCCAAAGTGACTTCCACAGGCGACATTGATCAAGGAGGTCGAGCACGTGTTAATGCGGCATGGATGAAATGGAAAATGGCAACAGGGGTACTGTGCGACAAGAAAGTCCCTGTTCGACTGAAGTCGAAGATCTACAGGACGGTTGTGCGTCCTGTTGCTCTTTACGTATGCGAGTGCTGGATGACGACGAAAGCCTTAGAAAGAGTGCTGCACGCTATGGAGATGCGGATGTTAAGGTGGACGATAGGTGTAACGCTAAAAGAGGAAATATCCAACGGCACTGTGCGCTCCATCTTCGGTGTCGTCCCGATAACTGAGAAGATGAAGGAGGCGCGACTGAGTTGGTTTGGTCACGTATTGCGGCGGGAGGAAGATTCTGTTGCCAAAACCGCTCTGAAGCTCGACATTTCAGGAGTGAGGCCGCGCGGGAGGCCAAAGATTCGCTGGTTAGACCGTGTGAAGCTGGATATGATAGATGCACGTTTGTGTACGGCTGATGCAATGGATAGAATCAAATGGAAGACAAGAAGCAGAAAAGCGGACCCTGCAACAACGCGGGACAAACGCTAGGAAGAAGAAGAAGAAGAAGAAGTCCAAATCTTCCATCCCTGTATTCCTCTCCTGTGGCCTTTGCTAGTTTTGCGTTGAAGTCTCCGACAACGAATTTCTAGAAGGACTTCTCGTTGCGGACTACTTCCTCCAGCTCCTCGTAAAACGCGTCCAATTTGGATTTATCAGTTCCTGATGTTGGTGAGCAGCAGCTGATGATAATAATGGGTTGTTGGCGCAGAGGGCAGAGGCGAAGAATGACCAGACGAGGTGGCAGGATCTCGTGAGATTCAACAAGATGAACGACAGATGGGTGCACAACAAAACCAACACCGGCTACATTTCGCGACGAAGCCTCCACGAATGACGAGTGTACCGTCATTCATTTGTCGTAAGTCGCTCCTTCTGCTCTTGGTCTTTTGCAGAGCAAACATGAGGTATTTGATCCGCTCTGCAGCTCCGAGGAAGGCATGCAGGACGGCGTCTGTGGACACTGTTCTCGCACAGTAAGCACACAGTTTGAGACAGTCTCTAAGGTGAGTCGTGCAGTCACAATGTGATTCTGGCGTGGCTCATCTCGTGCTGCTGGGCGCACACAACGAAATGGACGTGTTGAGAAACAACGAAAAGAAAACGATTAAAGGAGGAACTAAATGTGAATGAGCATCCCGCATTTTTCGGCTCCCTAAAACAGTTCCCAACCCTTCTTTCAGACGCCGTGTTGGGATAGCGCTGCGGTCGCGCGGGTCGGAGTGTGACTATGTTGCACTTCCGTTACACCTCCCCTGCCGTAGCCTATTGCGTTGTTACGCGATGTATGGCAATTGTATTGGAATCACCCAAACCCAGAAAGAGTTGAATGGTATCGCAAAGAAAGCTCGAAAAACATACTGATAAACGCAAAGTCAGCCCATCCTAATGGCATGAAAAAGGCAATTATCCGAAATATGGTCAAAACAGCAACAGCAATGTGCACGGGGGATAGAGAACGGGAGGAATCACTAAAACTAGCCACAAGCATAGCTAGGTCAAACGGTTACTCAAGATTGAAATCTAACACCCAATCTCGAACTGCAAACGACACGGTGAGGATCCCACGTGAAGGTAGAATTCCTTTGTGCATCCCCTTCGTCTCTGACTCACTAACTGTTGCTATACACCGGACTCTTTTGCGAGCACAGCTGCAAGACGATGTTGTGTCACCGCTCCACCAGCTATCCATCCTCCACGACCGCCCGAGATCACCTACACCCCGCCTCCCTATTGTTCTCTAATCAACGCCGCGCGCGACGTTCGCGCCGCGACAAAGCGAATTGCCGAAGCGAATTCTGATGTACGGATATAGTAAACTAAGCGCATGTTATTGGGAATAAAAGAGAAGAATTGGATCCTTCTATCCAATGTAACTTTACATAAGTAAAAATTATCTCAAAAAGATGCTCCAGGAAAAAGAATAACATGCATATATTTTCACAGATCTCATAATTTAACACATTTCATGCCCCAAGTTTTCTATATAAACTAGTAGTGCATAAGTATGTGTTTGTCACGATGCCATTCAGCGAATTCGTGTTCAACCTCAACTGCAGCACCTATAATAACAGTAAATTTATGCGCTAATTACTTTGTATACATTCCTTAAACTTCTTTCTTTCAAAATTTTACTTAGATATAATGTTTATATCGAGCGTCAGTCAAGTACTTCAATACTTGCTTGTACGTTTTATACAGTTTTATGTAATAGAACTTTGTATGGTTCTTCAAACTTCTTTCAACAGCGTTTTATTATTTCATTTCTATCTACTCCTTGCATAAAATCAATATGACAGGTTATGTGTGTTAGTGGAGAACAGAGACTTTGTATCTTCGAGATATACCTTTAGGTACAGTGCATGTCTGCGAGGCATTATTCGCGCCTCGTTAATCGTTGGATGCCAATTTTACCCAGCTAGATAAACAAAAAGAAATCCTTAGAAAGAGAAAAAGGTAAAGAAGATAGCATAACACCGATCAGTGGGACATTTTTTGAAACATCTCTTGCATTCCCAGAGATGGATGAGTATTTTCCACCTAACAAGTCGAAACAGGATAATTTCATTTTCACTCGCATTTCTAAATCGCATGTCACTTATACGAACCTATTTCATTCTTTCCTTCTTTTATATTAACTTACAAGCACACTTTATGTAGACCTTCGAACAACATCTAATACCAGGTACTTTCCTTTTTGTTCGATTTTAAAAGCGCATTATAAGAGCTGTGGGCGCGACGAAAAAAAAATCGTCGTAAGAGCGGTAGACGCGGCGAAATGGGAGGGGAGGGCGGCGTGGGCGGGCGCCTTGAAGACGTAGCACAAGAGGAGCAATCAGGCTACTGTAGCGATTATGACGGTATCAGAAGACGCGAGGTGCAATTAACGACGCTCATTAGCCTCCGGGATACGCGGCGGCACATTATACGGCTACCTCTTGACCGTTCCCCAGACTAATCTACTGTTCTTCGCATAATGTCGTCGATGGCGAAATTGAACAGGTAGGGTCCTGCCACTGCTCCTTGTCTTACTCCAGTTACCACCTCGTGTTGTACATTCGGTTGGCGCTCGAACTGCAGCAGTTGTTCGTTGATTCATGTGACCAAGCAAGCGAACGAACTTTCCTGGTACTCCATCGGCGCACAGCGCGTTGAGAAGACGGCTTAGGTGAGAAGAGTCGAACGCGGCTTCAAAGTCCAGAAACGCTACTTGCACTGGTTTCGAATACCGCTGCCAGATTTCGATCACTCTCCTGACGATGAACACTTAGTCAATCGTAGATCGACCAGGAAGAAATCCAGCCTGCTCATCGCTCGTTGATTCTTCTCAATGTTTAATGAGTCGGTCCAGGATAATGCGCTCCAATACATTGTACATAACACGCAGCAAAGAGATTCCTCGATAATTCCTAGGGTCCGTGACGGATAACTTCTGGTGGAGGGGAATTATGATAGGGTGTCTCCACGAATCAGGTATTCATTCGTCTATCCACATTGAACGGATGATCTCTGTCATCTCACGAATCCAGACGGAGGAAGATATTTCAACATTTCTGCGCTAATCCCGCCGTCTCCACCAGATTTCCCATTTCTCATTTTCTGAGTACAGACTAGAACCTCCGACTCAGTCGGTGGCTCCTCGTTAACCGCATGTGTCGGCCTATGAACCTGCTCGAGCTCAGGAGCTGACGGTGCTAGCCGGTTCAGCAAGGTCTTGAAGTGTTTCCTTCAAATTGGAAGGGTTGCTTCACCGACAGCTACTGGCAGTGTTGAGGACAGGAAAACATCTTCTCATTTTGCCGTTATACTGTTTTAGTAAAGCATATGCTTTCCGCGGGCTCTTGTCCTCTCACAAACTTCAAACTCCATCGCTCTTGACGTCCACTTGTTATCGCGATCTTGTTGGAGTTGACGACGCAACTTCATTCTAAGACGCTTTTCCTGGTTGAAGTCACCAGTGCTGCGTGCGACACATGCAGAATGGTACGTGGATTTTGTTTCCGCAGATGCAAAGACAAACTTCTTCCTCGGCAATAGAACCGGGAGTGCTTCCCTTGCAGCGTCCTGGATGCACTTTGTGAAGGAATCCGCATCGCTAAGCTTCTTCCTGGTCCGTACTCCAACATGAATAGACTCACGTTGGCGGAATTTGGTTCTGCATTCTTCGTGTTTCAGACCTGCCATGTCGATTTTCGGTTGAAGAGGAACTCTTCGGTTTCTCTTGTGGGACCGTATCTTGAGGCTGAGAAGAACTGGACGGTGGTCAGAGTCGAAAGCAACGTCCCAAACAGCTCTAGATTTTCGGATATCTGACTGAGGAATGTTCCTCGCCAGAACGTAGTCGAGCTGAAGCTTAAGAGTCCTCATCTTCCGCCTGCGCTGCTCTTCAGGAGTTAAAAGGGTTGAACCCTGCCACGTGAACTGATGGTGTCGATGAGTCCTCTTAAACGTAAAAGCGATGATTAGGCCCGTCTGTTCGCACAAGTCGACCAGACGGTCAGCGTTGCCCGACGTGCTCTCCGCTAGATAATACCATTTTCCTAACACATCGGATTGCTGTTCGAGTCGTATTTTCGCATTTGCGTCGATTCCGACAATAACCACCTGCTGGCTTGGTATTTTAGACATCAACGCATTGAGTTCATCATAGAAGGCGTCCTTACTGTTGTCCTCAGCGGTTTCCGTAGGTGCATAAACACTTACGATCCAGAGTTTACGTCCTCAGCAATCTCGCAGTCGTAGAAAGGCGCATCCAGACGACGCTGAGCCAAATTCCTCCATCTGGTTCTTGTAATCGTTCCTCACAGCTATCGCGCAGCCACTTACTTTGTTCTCATCAACATGGCCGCAGTATATGGTGTAATTTTGGATGTTGATGACGGGCCGATCTGTCATGCGTGTTTCCTGCACTGCAGCAAAGAGCACACAGAGATATCGCAGAACTCTGGATAGAGCGGCTTGTTGGAGTTCACTCGATAGTGTTCGGCAGTTCAGCGTGACGAAACGAATGGTTGTTGCCAAAGTTTCCATGCTCCCTTCAAGTAGTTGACCTTTCAGGTTATGGCTTTGGCGATGTGTTGGACGACAGCACCTTTTTGCAATGTATAGGAATCTTTTGCCATATAACAGCGCGAGTTATATAGCTCGTACGTTCCCAATGTGTACACTCGAACGCCTGATTGCGTTTAGTTAAAGCAAGGCCACCACGTGCAGGTAGCAATCAGACTCGCATACGCGGCCCATATATATATATATATATGTATATATATATAGAAAATTTCAACTTCTTCGTAGCTAGATGCGCATATTATCGTTAGTTTTTCGAAAGATTCTACGTTCTTTGCCATACTAGTGTTGTCGTGAATACCAACTCCTGCATTGTCGCATGTTGTTAAGAACAATTCTCCTCCAGTTTCATACGCGACATTCAGTGGCTGGCGTCGTCTCGTTTTGTTTAATCCGACGATGAATGGGACAAGATGCATACAACTTGCCTATGCGCTTCAAAATTATATGCAAGGTACATTCGCCATACAAGCACTGATATCAACTTTGACCGTCTTACTACCTCAATTAAATGTGAAAAAGAAAAGTCGAAATTGATCTATTTCGTGCACTTTAAGCTCCATTTTAGCACCAAAACGGAATACAAAAATCAATAGTATTGGGAAATCAAAACACACTTTCTTATTGAGCAAGAAATTCTCTATGAAATATTATCTCCATGTTGCATTTCCTTCTAAATTTGACTAATTTCGCAAAAAATGACTATGAAATTGCTGAATTTTCTGAGTAAAAGATACGCCTAGTATCACTTATCTAGTGACTATGTTGAAGCTACTCATAACACTGAGCTTGTTCGATACTCCAAATTTCCTTGCTCCGTGCTTTCCATGTGTGATCTAAAGCAGTTTAAAACGTCCGAATAATGTCAGTTATTAGTACAAAGTGTACTACATCTGTCTCGGAGGAACACTATCCATAAAAAAGCTCAAAATTTCAAGCACAAAAATCTCACTGGATTCTTCATCTAACATTCGTATACAATAGGGCAAAAAGGCCGACGAACCGGAAAGTATGTGTTAGTTTGGAATGAACTGCTGCTGCTAAATCACCTTTCCGTATATCGAGAACATCTCTTTCTTACTGGTTACCTCTGTGCCATACATGTACTCCACAAGAATATTGAAAAGTGAAGAAAAATACTCCATGTGTTTTGGCGACTTAACCAATTCGTGACAATCTGAAAACAACAATGATAATGTGCACCGTTTACAACGTGGGATAAAAGACATTCTCAATTATTTTAGTGGACCAAAAGTGGGAAAAGATCTAGTTCAAGTGGATTTAGGAATAAATACTTGAAAATAACACGAAATATAAATATTCTATCAATTCCTCTGTCCTTCGCCAGAGGGGTTTATCGCAGGTTAGTGGCGAGACTACGTGACGCAGATCGTTTCAAAGGATCATATCACGAAACTGACAATATTGAGGTCTCTGCGGAGCAGATCAGGACAGTGATTTCGATCGCTCTTCTGACGATGAACACCTGGTCAATCGTAGATCGGCCCGAACGAAAGCCAGCTTGCTCGTCGAGCGTTGTTTCTTCGCGATGTTTAATAAATCGGTTCGGGATAATCCACCCCAAAACCTTGTAACATGTAGCAAAAAATTTCCTCGATAGTTTCTCGGGTCTTTGACGCATAACTTCTTATGGGGCGGAATTATAATTGCGTGTCTAAACAAGTGAGGCTTCCTTTCGTCTACCCATATTGAACGGATGATCTTTATCATCTCACGAATCCCAGACGGAGGAACATATTTTAGCATTTCTGCGCTAATCCCGTCGTCTCTACCAGATTTTCCATTCTTCATTTTTTGAATACAGACTAGAACCTCCGACTCGGTTGGTGGCTCCTTCGTTAACCGCATATGTCGGTCTATAAAGTTCAGGAGCTGACGGTGCTACCCGGTTCAGCAAGGTCTTGAAGTGATACCTTCAAATTGGCAGAGTTGCTCCACTGACAGCCATCTTTTCATTTTGTCGCCATACTGTTTCAGAAAATCATAGGCTAATCGAGGGTTCTTGTCCTCCCACGCGTTCTCGAGCTCATTCGCCCCTGACGTCCATTCGTTTTTGCGATCTTTTCGCAGCTGATGAGACGTACCTCCTTCTCATCCCTCATCACTTATATGCGGATTCTGTTCCCGCAGATGCGAAGGCAAGCTTCTTCCGCGGTATTAGAATTGGGAGCGTTTTCGTCTTCGTCTTTCAGACCTGCCATATCGATTTTCCTCCTAAGAACTCCATGGTTTTGTTTGTGGAATCGTATCTTAAGGCAAAGGAGAGCTGGAAGGTGGACAGAGTCGAAAGCGACATCCCAATCAGCTCTGGAGCGTAGCTGAGCTGAAGCCGATTTTCGGTTGAAGAAGAACTCCTCGGTTTCTCTTATGGAACCGTATCTTGAAGCTGAGAAGAACTGGACGGTGGTCAGAGTCGAAAGCAACGTCCCAAACAGCTCTAGATTTTCGGATATCTGACTGAGGAATGTTCCTCGCCAGAACGTAGCCGAGCTGAAGCTTAAGAGTCCTCATCTTCCGCCTGCGCTGCTCTTCAGGCGTTAAAAGTGTTGAACCCTGCCATGTAATCTGATGGCGTCGATGATTCCCCTTAAACGTGGAAGCGATGATGAGGCCCGTCTGTTCGCACAAGTCGACCAGACGGTCACCGTTGTCCCACGTGGGCTCCGCTGAATAATACCATTTTCCTAGCATATCGGATTGTTGTTCGAGTTCCATCTTCGCATTTGCGTCGATTCCGACAATGACCACTTGCTGGTTTAATATTTTAGACATCAACGCATTGAGTTCACCATCGAAGGCGTCCCTACTGTTGATCTCAGCGGTTTACGTAGGTGTGTGGGCACCTACGATCCAGAGTTTGCGTCCTCAGCAATCTCGCAGTCGTACAAAGGCGCATCTAGACGACGTTGAGCCAAATTCCTCCACTAGGTTGTTGTAATCGTTCCTCACAGCTATCGCATAGCTAGCGCAGCCACCTACTTCGTTCTCATCAGCGCCGCAGTATATGGCACACCATATACTGCGGTGCTGATGAGAACAATAATTGTATGTAATCTTCGATGCTGATGACGGGCCGATCTCTCATGCGTGTTTCCTGCAGTGCAGCAAAAGGCACACAGCGATATCGCAGAAGTCTGGATAGAGCGGCTTGTTGGAGTTCACTCGATAGCGTTCGGCAGTTCAGTGTCACGAAACGAGTGGTTGTTGCCAAAGACTCCATGCTCCCTTCAGACCCCTTTTCAGGTTATGGGCTTTGACGACGTGCTAGACGACAGCACCTTTTGAAATATATAGGACCTTGGGTAAACTGGAGGAGCATTCTGATGAGTTCGAGAAGCTCCAATTTTAACGTCGCGGACCGGCTCTCGTTACCACGGAACTAGACACAGCTTGACACAGCGTTCAGCTACTTTTCTCTCAAGTTTTATTTCACTGGCGCAGGCTTAACTGCTGCTCTTCTCTCATGGATAAAACACCCACGACATTTAAGCCGATTGTCTTCAATAAGACATCCCCTCAGTACCGTATTCATTACTAATTTACCTAAATTGTTTGCTTTATATTGATTTTGGACACTTGAATGTTCTTTGTCTTTAGGAATTCAGATGTTTTATCTTTCTTACACGGAACTAGGATTATTACTTCACCATGTGTCGGCCGATGTTATGGTTTGATCTCACCGCAGACCACATATATTAGTTATGTGCTTCGATTCAGAGCCATCAATTACAGCACCCTTGACGGATGCGTGCTCAAAAGATCAAGCTAGTTATGGATGCCACGGTAGCAATATTCTCGTGAATTCGAGAACAGTGATCGGAAGATGATATCGATATTCTGGTTTTCCTCCTATTGTAAGAGGAGAACCAATGCATAACCCCAGATAAATTGAAAGTATAACAGTACCCTTCGATCTTTCATTATCTGCCTTTTATACCGTAACTAGGGGGGGGGGGTGTAATGTAGCGGTAAGATGTTCTGCTTTCTGCACGATCGATCGAAGGTTCGAATCCGCCCTGGTGCTCACCAAGCCTTTCATCCCTCCGGGGTCGATAAGTTGGTACCAGACTTGTCTGGGAGGATAAAAACACTGTCTTGACACATCGGCTGGCCACAGCAAGTCATTGTATAGGCCAGCTACACGTTCGTAAACCTCAAACGATTCTGTACTGAAGTGAACGTGAGGCGCATCCCAAACGGATTGAATAACACCAGACACTTTATCCTTTTTTATCTTTTATACCGTGAACAAGATATTGCATATATTTTCTAAGGTCTAAGTGCATCATATACTGCGTTCAGAAATAATTCATGAGTGTTCTTGTCAGGTTTCTTATTAAAAGGAGAACTATAGCCAATCTAAGAAAAGAACTATAGCCAACGACTTACAGCCACCTTCTAATAGGTCCTTCGATGGCTCATACTGTTCATTTCTTTTTATTTCTCACATTCTTTCTTTTCTCATGCTCCGTCTGATGGCCTTCGCATACAGTAGAAATTCCATGAGCAGATCTAGGCTGCCCGCAGAGTTCAGATCCACACGGGCGCGCGGTTCTGACCTCTACGGACAGCCCTAGCTCTATCTTCAATCAAGTGTAAGGAGCAAACGATGTTGAATGTGTTGCTACAAACATCTATTAAATTTTAAGAAATCAAAATGTTCTACCTTGTGGTGCGAAAAATTCGCCTTAAAATGACACAAAATATTTCGTCAGTGCCTTTCATTTCCACGTGCTTCTCCAAATCCGAAAAAAAAAACGCCCCTGAATTATTACTGAGCCCAATATAAAAATACAGTGAAGAAAAAGACCAATACCCCAACCCCAGCAGTAGAAATCTACTGCTCTCTTGATATAATTTCCGTGCAAAAAGAGATGGGAGCTCTCAACACTGCTCTAATCGAACTGTGGTCGAACTGCACTTAGAGCGCAAAATATTGTTGCTAACGCACAAAACCGTCCTTGACTGTAAAATGGCATTCCGATATGACGAGACGATGGTTCATCAATCGATAGTTCATTACTGGAAGTGGACAACTGACTCAGTTAGAGCCCTAAAACCCAAGAATTAGTCTTAGAGGATCCATGATAAGTAACTGTTGTGGATGTCGCTACAGCCGAAGACGAGTAGCTTTACTGAAGTCGAACACGGAACACTGAAGAGAATGCCCACATAAAAACAACCGGGTGGTCATACATAAATGCAACGTATCCAATGCGGGTTTACTCTATGCGAATAACACGGTGAAATTCCCATCCTACAACATCTCCCCTTTCAAGTTATCTAGATATCGAACTCTTCGAAGATCCATTTGTAGTCGGTAGGGGGGGAGTGGGTCGACGAAGGCGTTGCGGTCATTGGAACGAGTCGGCAGTCAGCGTAGCACCATCGTTCTTGCTCGCGGAGTCGAGTAGTGGTACGTCGAACACATCCAAGAAAGTGTTAGCCGCTGTTGTGGCGATCCTGGGTCGCAACTGGTTTACGTGTCGAGTCCATACTTCTTTTCGAACAAAGGGAACAGTGTAGGAAGAGCAGAAAAAAGTGGACTGCGTTCCTTTGTCTGTGGCGAGCGTCTCAGGATTTCCGAACTTGGCAAAGATCCACTTCATTGCTTGAATAGTAGCTGTTGAGGAGATCGATGGCATCTGGACGATTTCCGGCCACTTGGAGTAGGCGTCAACGTTAAGTAGATAGTATCGTCCTTCCATCGGTCCAGCGAAATCAGCATGAACTCCAGTCCATGGCGAGCGTGGTTTCGGCCATGACTGTAGTTCGGCTTTGCCACGGATGCTCATCTTGGGCAGGTCCTGACAAGTTTTTCGATGTCGGAATCCATCGTAGGCCAACAGACAAACCTTCTTGAAAGCATTTTCATCCTCGGCCTGGATGAGCTTTGTGTAGTGCTGAAAGACCAAGATGTCACTATGTTGGAATCACTATACGGGATGCAGCTAGCAGACATCCTTCTATTGTCGCCATATTTACGGTATTTCTGCGGTTGTTGTAGTGCCACAGAGGAGAATGGCGGTTGACTTTGGGCCTGTTTCCGGACTTCGTATAGTCGATCACAAGCTGGATAAGACGATCGGCTTGCGTAGCAGTCCGAATGGATTCGGCGGATACTGAAAGATAACGACAGTTCTCTGAGAACTCGGAAGTGACATTAGCATCTATTGAGGCGTAGTCCTCCTTTTTTGCTTCCGAAGATTGCCAAAAATGGTTTGCCGTCACTCCTCAGCGTAAAATGTCGTCCATGGATAAAACGATTGGACTTCTGCACAGCGAAAATAAGAGAGAGTGCTTCCTTTTCAATCTGTCTATACTTCTTCCATGGTTGTGTCAGGCAACGGCTGGCGTGATAAATGATCTCGCATCCATCTGCGAAGCGATGTGAGAGGGTTGCTGCCATTCCGTAATTTGAAGCATCAGCGGCAACGATGATAGGGAGACCTGGGTCGAAGTGGGTCAACAGGAGATCCGAGCTTAGGATTTCCTTAATCTTATCAAAGGAAGACAGGCACTCTGGTGTCCAAGTGTAGACAACATCGTTTTTCGAAAGAGAGTTCAAAGGAGCGCGTAGACTGTGGAGATCCTTGACGAAGTTCCCGTAGAAATTGATGAGTCCTAGAAGAGATCGAAGTTGACTGACGTCCTTCGGAGCGGGCATCTTTTGGATAGCTTTGATCCTTTCTGGATCGTCCTTGTGCGTTGATGACGAACCCAAGGTAGGTGATCTCCGTCTGCAGGAGAGCACATTTTTCTAGTCGAACGCAGTGTCCGTAGTCTTGAATCCGCTTGAATACGGCGTCTAGTCGAGCATTGTGTTCACCGATGGTTTAACCAGTAACGAATATGTCCTCGAGATAGGCGGCCGTTCCATCTATCCCAGCGATAAGAACATCTCTACATTGTTAGAATATATCAAGAGCTGGATTCACTCCAAATGGTAGTCGGTTGAAGCAGTTACAGTCTACGGTGCGTGTTGATAGCGAGTAGCTGCTTTGAGACGTCGTCCAGTTCCAACTGGAGAAACGCTTTGGCTAAGTTGAGCTGTGAAAAGTAGCGTCCTTCGTTGAATTTCGTGAAGCTTGGAAGCGGATGCTGGTTTTATTGTAGTGCATCGTTCAGTCCGATTGAGTAGTCTACGCAGAAAAGGGTCGATCCATTTTTCTTCTGAACGACGACACCCATTCTGAGTGATCAACGGGCTCCGGCACATGTATACACACAAGTCGGTCGATTTCGGTTGAAATCCTTGGCATTGCAGCATAGGTTATAGGGCGAGCCTTCAGAAAGACAGACTTGGAGTCAGGGTTCAGAGCGAGTTTAGCCTTTGAATTGAGACCATATCCCAGTATATGAACGAAGACTGCTGGAAACTTCTTCCTCAGGTGCCAATGCAATGTATCCAATGGGGGTTTACTTTACGCGAATAACACGGTGAAATTCCCGCCCTACAACAGTAAGTTAAAGCTACTAAGAGAAAAAAAGAAATATAGAATCGGAACTACTAGTGCTTCCAAACTCTCTAAACAGGCTTAGTGGAGGTGAGTAGCTAAGACAAATCACCTATTATTCTTAACGGAGAAAAAGAACCGAAAATGGCCTGACCGATTTCTTCCCAGTCTATATATATATATATATATATATATATATATATATATATATATATATATATATACATATATATATATACATATATATATATATCAGTTATAGAGGTTTTCATACTCTAGGAACAATCTTTTGCGACCTAAGTACATTTCGATTAGGGCAATGTTGAGGGCCCACCTTCATTCTCCAACCTACCCATCTACACAAGCACCATAGTTTCTTCTACTTGTGGCAAATTGTAGAAGTGAGAACACACTCACTTAGCAGTTCAAACATTATCGCGTCGAGAAAACTCGGCATACTTCTGTTTAAGTTTTCTAACGGTGTGCCTACGAGGTTTTTCAGATGGAACCTTTATTTGCTTGACGTTTCAGCTCTTTCGCCGTCTTTCGAGGCTTAAATAGAGGTTGATCGGAACAGTACTACGTTTATTTCTAGTACCACACTATCGAGCAGTGCTTCGATATTCTTTCAAGGCAGTGAAAACAGAAGCCGTATACATTGAATATAGTCTTAAACAGTGCCCCACCGGATGTGGTGCGGCTAGGAGTATGCACTTGTCACTGCTTAGTGTACTAGCGAATAACTACAGGTAAATAAAGGTCCTTCATCTAAAGAAAATTCTGTGGACACACTATTAGGAAATATGAACACACTCACTGTCAGCCAAATCATAACAGCGTCTGGAGTTGAACGAGACAGCAGCTTGTCCTTTTGCCGACATCTTCCAGTAGAAACGTGCCAAAAGGCGAACAAAACAGCTTGGAATTCGCGGCGAATACTTCTTCAAACATTTACATTCGGCCTGGAATCGTTTGTACACGTATCTATGCAAAGATCAAAGAGACAAACGGATAGGTAAAGTGAAATGAAGAACAGCATCTTACTGAATGATCGTGCCAGTCATTCCTTTGGCACTTCACACTGCAGTAATGGACCGTTAAACATCGAGAACAAAATCTCAACTTCCGCTCACGAGAATACAAGAAACAGGAGTGACAGACATTTTGTAACAGTCCAGATTCAACAGCAGCTGAGAAGGGTTCCTCGCAAATAAGAGTACTCATTGCAGTGCAGCTCACAGTTAAATCTCACGTCTATCGCTCTTCTGAAAAGGTGGCAAAGCTGTCGTAGTCCACTAGTGTGAAAAAAGGCAGTGAAAAGGGGTGCGTATCGTTAGGTACCCGCAGCCAATTATCTGCAGCCGGATAATTGATTGCAGAAGAGGCTGTCGGTAGGCCAGAGCAGGCATATCTTGGGCTACCTGTGATCACTAAACCATGCCCATCCATCACCACATCACTGAGGTCATGAGTAATGTTTTATTGCAATTACGTGATAGAGTTGCCTTCTACGAAGGTTCAAAGAACAGAAAGGCAACAACGTAGCAACGTAGAAAGTGGAAGAAAACGTAGGAAATGAAAATGCTAAAAATGAAGCAAAAATTTAGAAAATTTGTACAAGACAGAAAAGCGCCGGCAGAAAATTAACGATGCAATCGACAATTTCAAAGAAGAATGGGAGTCCCGTACCGACATATCCACCATAGCAATAAACACTTTTCAGCTAAAGAATGCCAAGAATGATTTGTAACTAAAAGGACTATTTAGAAGATATAGATATATTTGTATTTATGCAGAGTATTTAGTGATAGTATTCACGTAAGATACTACAATAGTTTGTGAAATATCAATTCTTTTGCTTTACGCAAATAAACGTCCAATTATTTCCTGTTTCTGGCATCTCGTGTGCAGTCGTTCGATACATCTTTATACGTAAACGATCGATACTCCATGCAGAGGCAATAGCAGAGATACCGTGCCCCTGCGAGGCATGTTTCGCACCTGAGACGGTGAGAGTTGCTGATGTAGGATGTGATGGGCGGGGCATAAGGGAAACGCAGCGCAGCGCAATTAACGATCGCCGTTGCCAGTCGTTTTCCCTAATGATCGGCTGTCGCGGCGGCTGCGGGTACCTAACGACCGCCCCCAGTGAAAAGGAGTGGTTTAACATGGTCGGAGAACATTTGGCTCCACATTATAACTAAAATTAGTGAAGCAGAGCACTCTGCATAAGCAGTTTCATCGCAAAAATTGTATTTCGTTGAATTGCTTCATTGCGGCCGCCCTGAAGACTTTCACATTCAAGTAACGCTAAAAGTATCTTCATACTTTTGCGGCACCATCATTCTGCGAGTTTTAGCGGCCTTGAATGCTGAAGACCACAAACTCTCTCTTGTGACGTAACGTGACGAACGAAGCAAATTTCAAGTAGAACAGCGTACAGAACACGCACAGATGTTTCGTGTGCAGTCCGCCCAGAGTACGTAAACGCTTAAGGCGGGCCAAAACAATATTTTTTGGTTTCTGTCTTGGAGTATCTGTCCCGTCAGTTTTCTTTTCAATTATTTCTTTGTTTGATGTGTTCAAAAGGTTACCCCTTAAATGTGGTTGTATGCATTTCCACACACAGTTTGCATTATGTGATTTTTTCCCAAATGTAGATTTTGTCTTCTAATACATGTGATTACATGTGACGTGAGGACTTATAACTTCAATAATTTCCTTCTTCTTCACGCTTTCTTCGACACCTTTCTCTGCACCTTTAGTCTTTTTTATTTGAGGCTCATTAATCGTTTGGTGTACCTTCTGTCATCCTTTGTTGTCGCATGTACATGATCATGCGAACTATTGGATGCTCTGGAGGGGAAGTCAAGTTTGTTCTGTGTCGTTCCTACCTGATAGCTCCTTAAGGGTCTGTTGGATTAATGAGCCTCAAATAATGTGAATTTGGATTTATAACAACAACTACAAGTACTATACCTATCCTAATAATGTATATAAGCAAATAGGTGTGTCCACGCGAACGCTTGTTGAACCTGAAAACAAAGGGATGTAGCTCATACCCAGTTGTGTTAAACAAAGGTCTCTATATACCCCACCATCTGAAAGATTAGCGGTGGGTCATGAAAGCCTGAAAGTAGGTCACTATCTGAGATTGCTCGTAACCAAGTTAGTCAAATTATATTCCCTGCTCTTCAGTGAATACAGGAAGGAGCGAAAAAACTGATCGCATTCTAGAGGGTGCGTGACAAGAGGTTCTGTAAAAAAAACAGCTGACTGCCTCTGACCTCCATTCAGCGCCGCGCGCCTCCGCGTAATCACGGCTACCACTCCACCAGCTAGACATCCACCACGACCACCTGAGATCATCTAGCGAAGCAGTGGATACTGCGAGTTTAGAAGGGAGAGGAGTGTAAAACGAATTGACGCAGCGAGTTCTGATATACGAAAATAGCGGGTGCGTGTAAAGAGGGTCCCGGCGGAATTTCCAGCATGCCCCGGTCATGCCTCGTCAGGGCAATTAGCGATGGTGCGTGTCCTAAAGAGATTCACTTTCGTTGGCACCTAAATAACTGACTCTGCTTACCTACCGCTAATCATACGCTGCGTCACCGGCTAGGATATAATTCGCTATCTGTTGAATTGTTCTGGAGAATCAGACACATTCACTGCAATTTTGTAACGCGAGGTGATCTCAACTTAGTAATCGTATCAGGAGCAAGAGAAATCCTCATGTGAAGTTTGAGTTAAGGATGTATCCAATAGCTTTAAATTATGTGCATAAAAATTTTGGTTAGAACGGAACATTCCAGCTCTCAAAAGTAATGAGAATTAACGTTCCTATCATCCTAATCTTAATTATCCTGTAACTCCCAAGTTTTTTTGTAGCCTTACTTATTTCTGGATAGAGGGACCTTCTGTATCTGACTTCCGGGAACTTACAGGAAGAAAAAGAATTCAAATTTGGTAAGATTTCTAGACTTTCTGAAGGTGATATAAAGACAAACTCACTGCCTTCCTTTATTAGAACACCATACAAAATCCCATGTACTTCTATCTGACGCTATTATTCTTTGACTTATTCGGTCATTTCGACAGTTCACACCACTCTTCTTTACATATTTCCTTGTAACTGCGCAGTTTTCTGCGTCTCTGTGGTAGGAAGGACATCGATGGCGGTTGTCTGCGCCTTCATGAACGACTGGAGCGTGACCTCGTCGAGATATGTTCGCGTATCCGCCGGCATATCCACTGGGCACCTTATGTCTCGGAGGCATTCGCGGAGAATCCGCCGGGACCCTCTTTACCGTTCCCCGAAAATAGCAAATTGAGCGCATATAATCGGGATATAAGGAGAAAAACTAGATTCTTTCACCCAATTAAAACATATATTATCAGAGACATGTCATAGAGTATCAAAGAATCAAAGATTTGATGATTGATAAGAGTGATATGCGTGTCCTACGTGTCCGTGGCCTCACTTGAACAACTTCACACAAATAAAGATTATCTCAAAAAGATGCTGCAGACAAAAGAATAAGAAGAATAAAGGAAAAAATGAATATATTTTCACACATCTCATAATTTCACATATTTCAGGCCCATATTGTTCTATATAAACTCGCAGTGCATAAGTATGTCTTCATCACGATGTCATTCAACAAATTCATGTTCAACTTTCGACTGCAGCAACTATACGCCGAGCAACTTTATTTCCTTATTACTTTGTATGCGTTCTCTGAACCAACCTTTTTATATTTTCCCTTTTCAAAATTTTATGTAGATACCATGTTTATATAGAGCGCTTGTCAAATATTCTAATACTTACTTGTACGTTTTATAGAATAAAAATTTGTATGGTTCTTCAAACTTCTTTCAACGGCGTTTTATCGCTTCATTTGTATCTATTCTCTACACAAAATCAGTATGACAGGTTAAGTGTATTAGTGGCGAACAGAGACCTTTGTATCTTCGAGATCTACCTTCAGGAACAATGTATGTCTGCGAGGCACTGTTCGCGCCCCGTTAGGCGTTCGATGAGAGTTTTACTCAGCTAGATAAGTAAAAAAAAATCCTATAGAGCGAAAAAAAAGTTCTAAAAAAATGGCATTACACCGATCATGGGAAGTTCTTTGAAGCATCTTTTGCATTCCAAGGGATGGATGATTAATTTCCATCTAACAAATCAAAACAGGATAATTTCATTTTCACTCGCATTTTTAAATGGTACATATACAAACCTCTTCCATTTGTATTAACTTACAAGTATACTTTATATAGAGTTTCGAACAACATCTAATACCAGGCACTTTTCCTTCGATTCTAAAAGCGCATCGTAAGCGCTGCGGGCGCGGCGAAGAAAACTCCTCGTAAGAGCAGCAGACGCGGCGAAATGGGCAGGAAGGGTGTCAGCGAGACGTAGCACAAGGGAACCACCCAGGCTACTGTAGCGATTACGACGTTGTCAGGAGACGCGCAATGCAATTAACGACGTTCATTAACCTCCTGGATATGTGGCGTCACATCATACGGGTACCTTTTGACTGTTCCCCCGTTCAGAGTGCCTTCGGTCGGCCGTCCACAAGCACTAACACCAATAAGGTGTTTTTGATCAAACCACTTGTTTTGTTCACATGAGTAATGTCTATGCAGAGTTCTGAATCAATATTATTGAAAAGTACTTCCCGATTGTATTCATACTTACAATCATTTTCATTACTGCATATGAGCTCAGTCGTGTATCGTATGAAACCGTGCTGACACCCATTTATTCCACCTATGAACAGAGTGATACTAATACAGACTACGAATATCGTACGAAGCGGCAGTGGTTTGAATATACTTATTGGTATCGGATCCGGAGAATTGATTGCAGTACAGTTTTGAGAGCTCGTCGCTCTCGCCCTTTGCCGTTTCTTTTGCGCAATGTTTTTGAGTGACCACACTCCGAACATTACGGTTGCAATTATGCAATACAGAAACGTTGCGACTGAAAATATGGCACCCGCTGGCCAACAGTGGAGATTTTCATCAGAGGTTTGCTGAACAATGTTTTCGATGAACCACAGAAGTTTGAGTGGGTTGACTCTATGATCTCTGACATTATGGTTCACTAAAGACAGCGTATGTTCTCTGCCAGCATGGGCATTTTCTATGTGGAAGGCATGTATGATTAATCTGGCCAAATCAGAATTGTTTGGGAAATAGATAGGATTCTTCGTATCATACGTTAAGATGGCGTTTTGAATTCTAGATTCAAATCGGATTATTCCGAAGATGTCTCTGATGAATTTCTGATTTTGAAATATTGTTGACAGCCGTGTAATTGAGATGTCTTTATGTATTTCTGCCATAATAAATTTTTCACTCAATCTCAAGTTTGCAGCAGAAATTTCTTCTGCAGATTCAAATTCTGCTATGCTTCGTAGCATTATGTGAGCTATGTGAGCTATGTGAGCCTCGTTTCACATTACTTCCTTCCACCCATCTGATTAGAAGTTTAGCAACAGCTGCCAGCGTTCGCAAGGCTTTCGTCAGGCTGGAGAATCTTGATAAATCGATTGTTGTGGTTGTCGAAGAGGTCATCACCTCAATTTTGCTCTGAAGTACAACTTTGCGTCCATTTTCTGTGTAAACTGTGCCTACATCGGCTATTAATCGTAGCGGCCAACCGTTTCTGTCGTCAACAAGCCAACGTGGTCCACGAATCCAGTCGTGATCGTAAATAAGGCCTGCAGCTACAATACGTGTTCCCGCATCGGCAGGGTTTTTATGTGTGGGTACATAACAAAAATTGATTGTCAGACCATGAGAAGTTAAAGACTTCCGCATTTTTGCAATAATGTCCGTCTGATTGGTAACAAAAATGAGAAGCTTGCGTGAAGACTTTGTCCATGCAAGTGCGATCTCACTGTCATTGATTATGTTCACCTCTGTGAACATATCTTTTGCAAACTCTGTTCTTGTGGTTGCCAAGCACAAAAATAATACAATGCTTACAGTTCCAGTCTCGGTATTGTTTGAAAGGTCCTTCTGGGTGCAAGTCTAGTCTTGTCGCTAATCAACTGCATGACCTGATTGTTCTGTTCGCACCTTAGATATGCGCATACTGCTATGGCGACCTTACTTGCATCAGCAAATACCCAGAGTGAGGATTTATTAGGAGCAATGTGTTCACTCAATAAGCGGCGAGGTACAGTAATCGATACATCGTTAACCTCTTGTAAGGCAGCGTACCATTTGTTGCGTAAATCTTCTGCTACGGTATCCTTCCACTGTATGCCAGTCGCATAGGTCTCTCGCATCAGCGATTTAGGCTTAATTAATAATGGTGCCATTATCCCCAAAGGATCATACACTGAGTTGACTTACAATATTCGTTTCGTAAGTTTCTCTTTAAAGGAGAATTTTGTCTCTGCTGAGAACTCATCATTTTCTATGTCGTAATTTACGCCCAGGAGTTTTATTTTGTTTCCTGGTAGTTTGCTGATGCTTGAAACATATTATCCACATTATACCCATGTACAGATTCCTGGCTATTTCTTCTGATAACAGAGTATTTTTCATATCGAGAAAGGTTAATATTACCATGTTTAAAATGCTCGGAGATGCGGTTGTCCTGAATGGTAATCTTTTGAATCTATAGTGCTTAATGTTTTTCTTCGTAGGTGGTTGTGTTACATCTTCCATAGGAATCTGCAGAAATCCTTATGTGGATTTTGAAGTCGTATTTGAGTGAATGCTGCTTCTATGTCACAGAGGACTATTATTTTTGGAAGTCGACTTGAAATTAGATTGTCGTGAAATTTGTTTACAAACGATTCACCGGTTTCCATAACGTCATTAAGGGAAATGTTCCCTTTCTGTTTGGATGACATGAAATGATTCCACCTTTTTCAATAATATCTTTTTCAAGATATTTATCAAAGATTCTACAATGCCATTCTTTCAAAACTGGATTCTTGGCCAGCTGATGGTACAAAGATACAAGTCTGCGATGCACAGTTGCATAATTGTCGGAAAGGTCAACAATGTGGCCTCGCACGGGAAATGGTATTGGTGTAGCAATTTTCGAACGAAATTGCTTTTGAACTTGTTAAAGTAGTCGTACGCAATGTCGGTACTTTTTGCAGTGTCCGTAGTGATGCCTAATCCATCAAGTTCGAACAGTTTGGGTAGAACTTCTGCTTCTGACCTTTCGTTTACTAACGTTAGAACATATGTCATACTTGTTTGATCAACCGCAAATTCTGGATCACGCCCGCGCCCATGTATTGCGGATCTGAAAATGTTTTTTGAAATAAGCAATCCCGACGCTAATTGCACAGCGTGGCAGCTTTTTAGTATATAGTTTTAGTAGTTTTAGTAGTGATCTAGTCCTACTAAAATATGCGGATTTTGAATTTCTTCGCGAACTCTTGGGTTGCAAATGTACAGACCTTTATTCTGTAAGAACTGTTTATCTTCCTTTGTTAGTCTAACCGATGGAAAGCCATTTATAATTATAAGCCTTATTTAGATCTGAAGGTTAACTTCGTCACCGAATGCTGTCAGGATTTTGAGCCGTACACTTTTGCTGTTGAGTTTTTCAATGTATCCTCCACTGCCGGACATAACGCATAGGCCAGGGAGAGCAAGTTTTGTTGCCATTTCTTCTGTTATGAAACTTTTTTTTTGTGCCCCAATATCAAAGAAGAATAATATTTTTTCGAACTGTTGTGTTTTGTAACTCCAAACGTTTCCTTCTGCTGTTATTAGCATGTTTTTTTTTTCTTTGCAACGGTGCCTTTCTCACTTTCTTCCACTGCTGGAGTTGTACTTGCAAGGACGTTCGCCTGATTTGGTCTTTGTCGGATAACGTTTCCTCTATTGCGTCACGCCTCTGTGTTAGGTCGGTTATCCGCCTCAGTCGCGTATTGTATTGATTAATGTTGTTAAGTCGATTGTAGCGTCCAGAACATTTGTCTATTATGTTTGGACTGCATAATAGACACAAACTTTTGTTGTGTGCCTTGCCACATATGGAGCAGTCTGTCCACGAACAATCAAAACTGTTGTGATTGTTTGAAAAACATTTTCACCAGAGTTTCTTTTCTCTGACAATATTTCGTTTAATTTGCACTCCTGTAACTGTTCTACAGTAAGCAGAGATGTGATTCTGATTTCCGCAAGACACACACACTTTGAGTTTCTTCTTATACTTATTGTTCGTGTGTTGCCCAATTCTTTTCGGTGCTTCAGCTTTGGATCTATTTTTCAATCGCTATTCTATTTTTCGATTATTTTTTTTGCAGTAATCTCTCCTTCGATTTCATTCATGACATATTTATTTTCATCTCTTCTTAGTTTTGTATAGTTGTCAACACGTTTTTGACATTGTTGAAGGGTAATTTCTCTAGAATTTCTTCGTTCTACATAGCGTATTGCATGTAGCGCATTTCTTGACCACGGAAGCCTTCCCACAAATAGATTCTTCTTTATCGTCTGAATTTTCTGATACAACTTCTGATAGTCAATGTGTATTTTCTGTTCCAATTTCATCCTCATTCATAGAATTTAATTGTTTGAGTTCACTTCTGAGTGGATCAACTCCGAGTTTTGCAGCGATTTTCTGCTTTTTTTTAAATTTCGGTATTCGTTAGCACGTGCTTCCAAAATATAAAGCTTGTCGTTTGCTTGTGCAGTTTTTCTACTGAATTGACTTTTCTTGTCAATTTCTTCAAGTTCCTTCTCGAGTTCTTTTTTGTTTGCCTTAATTTTGGCTTCTTCGTACTCTTTTTTGAGTCTTTCAATTAAATTCTGCAGGTGGTCCCGGCTTGAACAAAATATTCTTATTCCTCCTATCATGAGGTTTACTGCAGTTGTAATATCTTCGTACTGATTATTGTCTTCCCCGGTCAGCTTTAATTTCTCCGAGTAAGGCTGGTATTTTGTCAGCAGTGTTTGCAGACTAAGAGACATTTTTCTATCTCAGTAAAATTGATTTTTGTGCGAGTTATTGCGCAGTAATTTATTTCTCTTTTTGTTCTGATCTCTAGTGAGGGATGGAACTTTAACTGAGTGAGTTTCTTACTTATTCGAGCTCTTTTCTGGCCCTTGATTTGCCCTGGCCTCTCTGATTGAGACGGGGTATCTCGAATATTCCAGTTCTTTGAGCTTTCCTTTAGCTCTTGAATTGTCCTGGCCTCTGTGGAGACGAGACGCCAATTAGTTTGGCCGATGCACTAAAAGGATGTCTAGTATCTTTTGTAGAAGATGGTTCACTGGAATACTTTATCAGTAATAGGACCTTTGGTCCGAACAACAATGGAATAGTGGCAGGCACTAGCATCAATACGCACACTACTCCGGTCAGCTAGCATGCTGACAGGAGTAGTGATGTTTATTTTGATGAGAAGCTCTCAAAATTTAAATGGGACAAGTTCAAAAAAAAGTCGGAATTTTTAGATTTTGTCCTATCAAAATTCTAAAAAGGCTAGTAGGTGGAAAAAAACAGCGATGTGACCATTTTTAGGGAAAGTCTTCTTCTCTGAAAAACTACCTAAAATATTTCTTTTGGACAAAATCTAAAATTTTTCGACTTATGGATTTTTTACATCTAAGGTTTGACAGAATCTGATGCTCCAGAAAGGAGAGATTTTCTACATAGAGCTTCTCTTACTCCTTTTACCCAAATATATGGGTGGCTTTTTAAAACGCCCTCACTTCTTTTGTGGAACGGAAGAACTTGCAAAAATCACGATTTTTGCTCGCGGGCTAATAAGTGTGTTATTCTGAACAAAATCTTAAAACTCGGAGTAAATTAGTGCTAAGCATATCTTCCAGTTGCCGAGCATTTCCTGTACCAAATGCTACATGAATCTTTACCCAGGACTTCGCAGTTCCTCCAAATTTTTGATGGAACTGTGATGGGAAAATGTCATTTTTGCCATCTTTGTCCCATCAAAATTCCAAAAAGACTAGAACGTGAGAAAAACAGCGGCATGACTTTTATAGAGCAAATTATTCTCTAAAATACTACCTGAAATGTTTTTCTTGGTTCTCTTATCACGAAGTTATTCGGATCTTCCAGACCAAACAACGTACATAGAATCTGAGCATTTTTGGTCATTAAATTATAATAAATCCATCTTTGAAATGTTTCAACTTTTAAAGTAGTTTCAAGTTTGCATATGTTTTGCAAAAATTTGACCCAGCCGGGTGTCGAACCTACGAGGTCTCATTGTTACACTGTCAACACGTTAAACATTTTGAAAAGAAAACCTTGGGGCTTCCATACTGTCCTATGCCTGAGACCGAATATAATATCTTGTAATTTATGTAAGCATTTAATATTATTTCTGGTAATATTTTATATTGTAAACAATTATCTAATACTACGTAATATTTTGTCCTAGTTATCATGTTATCCTTCATTCACCACTGCACCGCCACACTCCCTCACGACCACCTTCCCTTTGTGACAAACAAGTTTCGGATTTCTTACTCTAACAGAGGCTTCAAGCCATGTCAGAATTTGTGTTTTCCGCAAACCAAGAAACGAAACTGGGCATACATTCATGACGACACTAGAATCGGAGCAATAGATTATTATTTGTATACGAAAGGTGAAAAATAACCAGTAAAGAACAGAGATAATAAGTAACTGCTAGAGTTCCACTAACTCGTTTGAAAACAACCTGAGATAAGGCTCGTTTGAAAACAACCTGAGATATGGCTTTCTTCCAGGCTTATATGACCTGATGACCTTCCAGATGACGGACTATAGAGAGGCCTTCTTTCAACACCAGTAGGCATGAGGTGTATATTCAAAAAGAGGAAAAACGTTGAAGATAGAATATCGCAGTGTAGTGACATGGATTAGAGGACAAATTGTACATCTGGGAAAAAAGCGCGTAGTGAGAGTGAATATGCAATCGTTTATTACCAACATATAAAGAATCAACAAAACATATAAATGAAAAAAATCAGAGAAAAGGAAACTCACCTGGCTGATAGTGGAAAATTGGAAAGACAGAATGAAAAACCAGAAAGTATTATTTTAGATGGCGTAGGTCCCTTTGTCTGTGTGTAGCATGCACACTTCAAAATATATTCGACGCCTAATAGGAACTTCGGCAGGGTGTGACTTCTGCATGCTGTGGATTATAAAAGTCGACCTGGGCGGAAGTGGATGGTGTGCAATATTATCATGCTATATAATAACGCGCTTAGTCCGTGTGTGTGTGTGTGTTTGTTTGTTTGTCTGTTTGTTTGTTTGTCTGTTTGTCTGTTTGTTTGTCTGTCTGTCTGTTTGTCTGTCTGTCTGTTTGTCTGTCTGTCTAGTATTTTCGTGACAGGCCGAACTATAGCCATGCGCCTGATAGGCGAGTGCTCTACCTTTCCACCATTGTCCGAAGCTATGCAGTGACGCATGTTATCTTTGATAAGTTAGTTTCTATCATAGAAATATACTTTTATGTGAATACTTTATGTGAATACTGTATACTTCGAAGTTTGCAAACCATCATGCTGTATAATAACGGCTTATTCTGTCACGTGCGTGCGTCTGTGTATGCGTGTGTCTCAGTCAAGAAGTTCCAAAAAGAGAGGGAGACGAATACTATGACGTCGGTTTGGTGCGCTGGATTCTCAACGGGGTAAAATTGGGTGAGACGAGTACTACGACGTCGAATTCGTGCCCCGAAACCAAATAGCATTAAAATGGGGTGGGTTGTGTCCCACGGGGTTGAAATGGTGCGCCGGTGCCAGAAAGCTATAGAGTAGGGAGAGACGGGTTTCACTGCGTCGGAATGCGCGGGAGCCCCAACGCAATAGAATGGATTTCTATGGTTCCTTCACATATCTAATTCCCAGTATGTTTCCCTAACGCTGCTAACATCCTTTCTTCGAAAAAAGAAAACGCACTTGCGAACGGCAGCTTAGATGCAATACATAGTAGCCAACAGTTTACGCGATCTGACGTAGAACGTTATTTTTATCACTACAATAGTGACATTAACGTCATTCTATGATAGCACATCATTCTCGCTAATAGTAGAGAACGGAGCAGACTCATACTTCGAACAATGTTTCCAAGTCGTGGAGGTTTGAGAGAAATATAGATATAAAATTAAGCTGGATTGCTCTCAAAATATAGAACTGAGCGTTTAGGGGAAAACCATAAAATCTTTCATCTATGCTCAAATGTTCGGGTAGAAAAAATTGAAGAATGCGTTGATAGAAAAAAAGCAATTATAATTTTCCAAAAAATGTCGTTACTGTTATTTCTGTTATTTCTTATTGATCGGTGAAGGCGAGAGAAGCGAACACCAAAATAAGCCTAAAGTAAATAAATAAATGAATAAATAGCCTAAATAGTGCTTTAGCCGGACGTTCAGGCTGGTATATATGTTATGTGTGGAACTACACACACCGCACATACACTTACGACATGATAAAATAATGTTTTCTGATTTTGATTCCTATCTCTTTTGTGTCTTTCTCTGCTTGTCAGGTGAGTATTATTTCTCGACATTTCTCTCGCTAATTTGTTAACTTGTTTGTCTCTTGCATGCATTTTGTGTACGCTGGCATAAAAGCTTCTTTTCTGTGGACTTTTCTCAAATATACGTTATGCCTTCTAATGCGTGCTATGACATGCAATATGGTGATTCCATCGTTTTTCTTCTTCTTTACTTTTCTTTTCACATCTCTTGCTGTACCTTCTGCCATCCTTTGTTGTCGCATGTACATGATCATGCGAACCATTGGATGCTCTGGAGGAGAAGCTTGATGTATGCTGTGACGTTTCTATCTGATCTGAGAAACCTCCAAGAAGAATTACTAGCACTATACTCTCCTTAATATCGTGCTTGAGCCAATAGGTGTGTCCACGCAAACGTTTGCTGACTTTGACCCACCCATCTGGAAGAACAACATTGGGTCATGTAAGCCTGCATGCAAGTCATTATCTGACCAAGTTCTTAACCAAGTTAGTCGAACTATTTTCTCTGTTTTTCGAACGTATTTCCAATCTACATAATGGATATGACTCGCAAATAAGTTATTCTTTCTTCTTTCACTTCCTTTCAGCTCTTTTGTGTACTAGTGGTATTGTTGTGATTTTAGTATTGCCGTGAATGAATGCCCAGCCTGTGACGTGGCTAAAAGTAGAATGGAGAGGCATCTTGTCGATGTCTATGGACATTCGCAAGGCAAAATCTCGGAATTCAAGGCTCAGAAAAAGAGCCGGAGAATTGCTGTATCGGGGAAGCCTGTTTATTTATTTATTATTTATTTAATGTGTCAGTTCTGTGACTAAAGTTAGATGTGTGCAAACTCAATAAATAGGAATTATTTATCAGCATGATGTGATAACTCAGCAGCAGAGATTGAGTACGATGTGCTACCAAAGCCTAGGCCTTGAGGGAAGCATCAGATAGAAAAGTCACAGCATACGTCAAGCTTCCCCTCCAAAGCATCCAATGGTTCGCACGATCATATACATGCGACAACAAAGGATGGCAGAAGGTACATCAAGAGTTGTGTAAAGAAAAATTAAAAAAAAAAGAGAGAAAAAAAGAAAAAGAAAAACGATGAAATCACTACATTGTATGTCATAGCACGCATTAGAGGAGATAACGTATATTTGAGAAAAATCCACTGAAAAGAAGCTTTTATGAAAACGTAGAAATAATACTCACCTAACACCTCAGATGTAAAAGAGATAGAAATAAGGAAATATCATTTTATCATGTCGTAAGTACCTGCGTAGTGTGTGTAGCTGCACACATAATATATATATATTATATTCCACGCCATCCAATTCTGCCCAGGTCGACTTTTATACGCTTGTCCTACCAAGTGTTTCATGTCAAGCTGCACAGTTTTTACAGTGGCTAAGTGGCAGAATGATCGCCTATCAAGTGGATGGGGCTGGTTCACTTCTAACCGCTGCAAAGCTTTGGTCTTTGTAGACTACTTTCGTGGCACATTGTCAAACACACATTGGACTAGGAGTATTGTAATATAGCATGATTATTTTCCTCTTTACCTGGATAGTAGTTGTAAACGTTAATAGCACTGAGTCTTGGAATGTGGTTTTCTTTCGGTTTTGCTATCAAATCCCTGTATATGTACCAGTGATAAGAAGTGAAACTCTCCATACACACTTCATCTCAGATGTAGCCGGGTCAAAACGACCTGAGGCCCTGTGCAATTGAGTGAGCGAGCTACTTCTCTTGTAGTGATGCAGTGGAGTTAACGGTTGCTGTCGAGGTAGAACCACTGGTTGATGCAATCGTAGTGCAGAGACGAGTAAGAGCCAACGATGTTCTCAAGCAGTAGCTCCACCACATCCCTTCGAACATGGCTTTCTGCACAACTGCACTGGACTTCAGGTGGTTTTTACCCGATTATATTTCTGCGAAGAGTTACTGATAGCGAACCCTGTTATCAGTGATCGTACAAGCAGCTTTTGCAGGCGAAGGCACGTCCCTTCAATACTCGACACATTATAATTTTTAATCTCTCAATTTGTATGTTGATGTAGAAAGGTTGTGTGCTACGCAAATGTAGAACGGTGATGTACGAAATGGTGTAAAATGTAGTTGGGTGGTGGGCACTTAGTGGCGCCCTTATTTTTCGAAGAAAATGATTAAATCAATCGGGGCTCTAGGGCTTAATCAATAGTTCTAGAGGATCTTTGACATGTGAACTGAAGGAAGTTAGAGTGTCGAGAAATAATTGTGCCACTTAGTGCCCCCCCCCCCCCCCTACAATTATTGGGTATGCTCAAATGAATACATTTTGAGTTCTGACCTGCTACTCGTAAATACATAAAGTGGTACTGCAAAAACATCTTTGGCTCCTTCCGAGACGTTTGAAACCTGTTTTCGATTTTGTTTAGCTATCAGGATTCAAATCTGAGAAAGATTCTTTGGCGTTATGCTCTCAAGCCTCATAGCTGAGAATGCTCATTCTATATAGTCGTGTCTTCTATGTAGTCACAGTGGTAATTTCAAATTTCTTCTCAAACGTTATCAGCATGGTCGATTATGTCTATTCAAAACGAAACTTTATGAGTGCGGATAAACATCAGCATAGATAGTAGATTGGTATCCGAGGGAACAACACAGATTCACCTCATTCTTTCTTCCTTCCTTATGTCATCTGGTAGTGAAAAATAGGAAGTTTTTAAGAACATGAATGTCTCTGCAACTGAAATGTCAATAGGAACTCGAAAAACTCGAGATTTGCCGTCATACTGTTTCATAATATTTTCACCATATAATGCCGTATACAGTGGGATTAAAACAACATGAAGCACGGTTCAGTTGCATAAACGATTGCACTAGAAGCAGCGCGGTGGAGATAGCACTTGGAATCGAGGTAGGACCATCGCGAAGTGCAGCAGTGAACAGGTGGTAGCAGGGGTCTTCACTCGATCCTAACCACTACGCTTCACCGTTCCGCTTCGAGCGCAACGGCTTACACAAGTGCACCGTGCTTCATAGCGTTTTGAGTCTACTATAAATCCCCTAGTTACTCTAGCGGGTTAGCATCCACATGTTGCTGCGTCCTTGAAAATACCCATTATCATGAAAACACATGCCTCCTTAGAAAAGAATATTGGGCTTTGTTCTATACACTTCAATGGATTCTGCGACCTAATTTAATTTACTTGATCAAATGTTAGATTTGTTTTTCAGAGTAAGCGACTCCTGTGCAATTCACCGCTATTACAGAACACCCTCAAAGTGGGATGCTCCCTGTTACCTCTTTATTCATATCTAGCTTGGTGTTCAGCTTTTTTGAGTATGGTGTCGGGAAATATTTGACTACTCCTTCACTTGCGCTCAAGGTAAGCCGTTTTCTACGATTTCCATGCAGAACGTCTGCATTTTTTCTTTATATCTGCTATTTTGGTCAATGTAGTATGTAGGAAGTATTATATTTGTTTCTTAATGAAAGTGAAAGTAAAACTTTAACCTATAACTTTGTTATCATCAGTGCCATTCCTGTTATACTTAGTGTTGAGGTTCACGATGTCTTTTGCTCAGAACTGTGGCTCCTGAGAATTGGGGAAGTAAGCGGTCTCTTCCCATGAACTGAATTGATTATTATCGCGAATTTCCAGAATAGGTGACAGTTGGAGAGTGTAGGGTAAATGGAACAGAACAAGCATAACTACAGAACAGTCTCAGCACTTTTGTCCTGGAGAGTAGACGCGACATCAAGATTAGATGCCAAAAATTCTCAGAGGTGCGCTGCGGAATTTACACCCTTCCCCCCCAACTTATTCATCGAGTATAACCTCATGTTTCCATTATCATGTTTATCTTTGACTGTAAGGTATGCCCTCCTGATAAGGCATTTGACGATCGCGTTAATATCTAAAGAGACGTTACCTACTGCCTTGTTTCGTTGCTGCTAAAGTTTCAAACAGTACCGAAATGTTATCTGAATTCGGAAGAGGTCATGGTGGTGATCATAAGCTTGCCAGACAGCTTACAGGATAAATTCTACAGTGAGCTTTACAGTAACGAGGAAAATGTACAATGTGTGCGCTGCTCACACATTAGATTTCACGGTGAAGTTTGCCAATAAAAATTTATTGTTTCTAGAAGTGTTTTTTGAATCATTGTTTGCTTTTCTGATCAGCCTTTCAAACTCATGCGAGTTCCCACCTGTTTGCAGGTTAATAGTATCGCAATTAAACGCATCACCCAACGAATCTGAGGTGGTACGGATTTCAGGTGAAGTATTTGTATACGGGATCGTAGAATATGGAGAGAAGGATGATCCCGTCCATTTCTTCACAATTGCCGTAAAACGGCGCGGAAGATACGGCTTCGGGCGTCCCGGCGCGCTATTTTCTACAAGGAGTTGGATTGGAGCGCGACAGCCTTGCGCACGCACCGCATCTTCCGGGCCGTTTTTTACGGCAATAAGGAAGAATTGGACGGAATCACCTCCCTCTCCATAATCTACTATCCAGTATACGAATACTCCACCTGAAATCCGTACCACCTCAGATTCATGAGGTGGTGCCTTTAACTGTTTGTCTGGTATTTTGCTATTTTATGATGTTTTACTAGTCTATGGCGTATTTTGCTGTTTTATAATCAAGCGGTCCTATTTAGGGCCACGACTGTGGGCGAATACGCAATTGCTTCATTTATTCATTTTGATTCTTTTCATTTATATGTATTTACCATACTTCTATGTACCTTTGTTAGTTTCAAACGCGATCGTGCAGGAGCATTAGATGTCAAGAGTTTGTGGAGCTTTATTTGGAATAGTAGGGTAAAATTAACAATCGACAGTGCATACCTACAGAATTTACAAATCCCGTTTATTACGTACAACTATCACGCGGAGACTCCCAAGCAACGATATCAGTTCAGTAACAGCTGTACAAAAGAAGAGACCTAGAAATAAATATGCATGATGTATATAATACATAATATAATAATATATATAATACATTATACAATAATATATGATACATTATATATATATATATATATATATATACATGGAACTCAAATAAGAACCGTAGGATGTGTTTGCCTTCAAAGAAAGTGTGGGCAAAAAAAGCAAATCGAGTATCAACAGCTACTACTGGACGACAACGAGAACAAAAATTGTAACACAAACTAGTTCGAGTGTTCTTTTGTCTTGAAACCTCGGTATATTCTGTCTGTGTTTTGTTATAGTGTGTCTGTGAGGTTTTTTAGATGGAACCCTTATTTGCCTGACGTTTCGGCTTTTTCGCCGCCTTTCGAGGCCTAAATAGAGGATGACTGGAGCAATGCTGCGTTTATCCCCTCAAGTGCCACACTACCCTGGGTCAGTGTTTCGTTCAGGGTAGTGAAAACAGAAACCCATCGACATTGAAAGTGGTCTTACGTGTTGCTCAACCGGATGTGGCGCGGCTGGTTGCACGCACTTGTCACTCAGTGTACCAGCGAATGAGTATTACTGCGTGTAGGTCAGCAGCGACGATATAGATGATTTGATCTACAAACAGAATATCAGGCGGTTATAGGTCACAGAGCGGTACAAGTGGCAAGAACTCATTCGTTATCGACAAACATTCATTCCTATTATTCATTGAAGGGTTTCTTTTAAGAATCCAAAACGCCTCCAACGTCTTCCTTGCCGATATTTTTGTTTCGTGAGCCAGTATAACGCATTTCACATCGTAATCCTTTCCGTTGTGGGACTCATGTCTGTGCCTTCCTAGTGGTGTTATCAAACTTTTTCGTCGTTTTCCTGCCATGTGTTCATTAATTCATCAAGCACTCAATCTCATATATTACCCCCATTTGCGCGCAGTCGCCTGTTTTCCCGTAAGGACAAATCACATCATCTTTCACAGATGCAGTATCTATCATATAGTCTGTTTCTAACAAGCTGGCTTTTAATGTTTGCATTTGGGATGGCCATACAGTACGTCCGCATTACCGAAGAACCCGCACTGTAAATAGCAATGTTCCGCGCGAAAACAAAATTTCTCTTTGTCTTCCTTTTATCTCTGACAGTGTCAGTGCCGCTGTTCAGCGCACCATTATCCAAGCACAATTATAAGATGACCTTGGTAAATATCCCAAATGCAAACATCAAAAGCCAGCTTGTTAGGAACAGACTATATGATAGATACTGCATCTGTGAAAGATGTGTTATTTGTCCTAACGGGAAAACAGGCGACTGCTCACAAATGGGGGTAATATATGAGATTGAGTGCTTGGTGTGCAATGCAACTTACATTGGGGAGACCGGTAGGAATGTTGGAGTGAGGCTTAATGAACACATGGCAGGAAAGCGACGAAAAAGTTTGATAACACCACTAGGAAGGCACAGACATGAGGCCCACAACGGAAAGGATTACGATGTGAAATGCGTTATACTGGCTCACGAAACAGAAATATCGGCAAGGAGACGTTGGAGGTGTTTTGGATTCTTAAAAGAAACTCTTCAATGAATAATAGGAATGAATGCTTGTCGATAACGAATGAGTTCTTGCCATTTGTACCGCTCTATGACCTATAACCGCCTGATATTCTGTGTGTAGATCAAATCATCTATATCGTCGCTGGTGATCTACACGCAACAATGCTCATTCACTGGTACACTGAGTGACAAGTGCGTGCAACCAGCCGCGCCACATCCAGTTGAGCAACACGTAAGACCACTTTCAATGTCGATGGGTTTCTGTTTTCACTACCCTGAACGATTATCGAAACACTGACCCAGGGTAGTGTGGTACTTGACGGGATAAATGTAGCATTGCTCCAGTCATCCTCTATCCAGGCCTCTGAAGACGGCGAAAAAGCCGAAACGTCAGGCAAATGAAGGTTCCATCTAAAAAAACCTCGCAGGCACACAAAACATGTAACACAAACTATTTAGGAATCAGACTGGAGCGGAATCTCGCTCGTCATATGGACAAAGATATCCTCTCTCCTTCGGTACACTTTTCGTGAGCCCACATTTCACACACGATACACCTGAGCTAGTCACCGTTCATTTCGTTGTTGTACGGTGTTGTTTGAAAGCACTACACACAGAATTGTAACTGGTCTGCAAAGTACATAGGGTATGCCTGCAGTGGTTGTCTCTGCCTCGTTGCGTGAACCGCCGTCCTCTGAAATTCCATTTCAAATATGAGACACTAAGACTAGTAGTATTTGATGCTTACCTTAGCCAAACCTATAGGTAACGGATTCGGCACGCAAAACAGCGCTGGTAGTAGGAGGACGTGCAAGTTGGTGTTTCTTAACAGCGGGCTTAACACTCGGTCGATCTTTCCATTGCGTACTTCATTCGCAATTCCTGCATTCCTGTTACCGCTTCCATCAGTCCATCTCGTATGCTGCCTCGACGTATAAAAAGTCTTTACGCAACGCTGCATAAGACTGAAACACAACATCCGTATAAACTCGTAATAGGTGTGCAAGCGGGCGTACTGCTTCAACTTCTTGGAATAAGTTTCTGTTCTCAGAGCATGCTTGTATATGGTTCCGTGCTGCCTTCGAAAGCATTTAATTCGGTACCTATAGACGTGGATGGTAAATCGTCTATCGTGGAAAACTGTTCACACAGCGGGTAGTGAGGTATTCTTCGTATCAGCTACTCCTTTCCAAAAAGTGCAGTGATACTGGAGTTGAAAATGTTCTACTTGTGAGGCCCACCTTCTGCGGTGTACAGGAGAGCTGCACAAAACTCCTGACTTGGAGTTATGAGCGCATTCGCAGTGTGATCCATACGCACATGTGTTACAACCATCTTTTTGACTGTAGTTGTGAAGTGATGAAAAAACCCCATTGTAAGACACGTTCACTCCTTAATGTGTAATTAAAGAACAGGGATGAAAAAAGGATAAAGTATCACTCACCAATTAACCAAGTAGTGTAGCGACCAATTAACCAAGTAGTGTACTCAACCAAGTAGTGTAGCGGTTAGGGGTCCCGCTTCTCGCACGATCGATCGGAGGTTTGAATCCGCGCTAGTGCTCAGCAAACCCCTCATCCCTCCGGGATCGATAAATTGGTACCAGTCTTGTCTGGGAGGATAAAAACACTGAATTGGCACATCGGCTAACCACCACAAGTCATTGTATATTCCAGTTACAAGTTCGTGAATCTCAAACGATTCCGAATTGAAGTGAACGTGCGGGCGCATCCCAAGCGGATTGATTAACGCCAGAAGCTTTATCCTTTAGCTTTTAGCTTTATATCGCTATCGCCTACTTTCATGAATGCATCTTTATTTTTAATATCTCAATTTTTTTTTTGTGGAATTGACGGAAGTTCTATACGCTGAGGTTGTCAGTGATCTATTGCATCGGAAGTAAGTGGTTGTACACGGCTAGCTAGCGTAAGTCTAACAAGGGGCAACGCTTGTGACACACTTCTCTTCTACTTTCTCCTTTCATACCTAAATAAAAGGATGAAGGATAAAGTGTCTGGCGTTAATCAATCCACTTGGGATGCGCCACCACGTTCAGTTCAATGCGGAATCGTTTGAGGTTCACGAACGTGTAACTTCCCTATACAATGACTTGCCGAGGCTAGCCGATCTGTCAGTATTTTTACCTTACCATACAAGTCTGGTACCAATTTATCGACTCCGGAGGGATGAAAGGCTTGTTAAACAATAGGGCGGATTCGAATCTCCGATCGATCTTGCAGAGAGCGGAACCTCTTACTGACTGCGCTACAACCGCCCCTTCATACCGATAGTGGAACAAAACAAAACTTACAAGAAAACGGAAAGCTAGTCAGGGTGATCAGAAAATTAAGTTGTTGTAGAAGTTTAATATGACATCAGATACCGCGAACGAAAAGGTTTTATCTGCAGAGACTTGGGATCTAGGTCGTATCGATCCAAGACATTTCTGGTGAGAGCTTACAGCCGCAGACAGACGACCACACGTTACTGATGAAGGCGAAGTTCTTTCTCATCGTATCAAGCAGAGTTACAACGGAAGGGTCATGACCATGTACCACTTGAGTCGCAGTGATGTCACGATAAGTGAACTTCATCGCTGAGATGACACTGCTCCGCAAAAAGAGACAGAAAACAGTGTGTAAGCTATTATTGTATATACAAGCAAATTAATAATCAGGAATCATGTTTTACCACGGAGATTTGAGTTTTTTCTTTTCCTCTGCGGACGGCTTTGGTAGCGTTACGATGAGGGTGTTGTCGGTGTTGTCGTTGACGATGGCGTTGGCTAGCGTTGATGTTGGCGTTGAAGTTCTAATTCCTGTGAGGATGCTTCGCAAGCCATCCTATTGTGACAAAATAGGAAATAGTGGCCAAGGCCACAATTCCCACACTTCACCTCGCAATTGTCTCCGTGCGCTCGTTTTGGGCAACGAAGATGTAGACCAAGCTTGATGGCCGCTGGGGGCTCCCACTTGCCTTGCTGATCCCTAAACTTATATAGTGGGACCAAAAACTGTTTTTACTTTATGGAAAGTAGATGATGTTCGAAAGTCCAACTATAATGTTTGGATTTTGATACTCACTGCGAAGCTTTGAATTGGCTAGACATATTCTAGAAGAACTCAATGCCTTTGGCGTCTGAGTTCACTGAGGGAAATCTGCTATTTATGACTGGCTTGGTCTGTATGTTCAGGCTGATTTCTTATCCGAAGGCAGTTTCTAGTTTTATCGCAACCATATGGATTTCAAAACACTCGATGTGTCAACATGTCAGCTAATTTCGGAGATGTTGCAAATTTTGGTCATGTTTTTGGGTGTACTGAGTTGTTCTGCGAAGTTTTCATAGATCGTCTTCAACAGTCATCAATATCAGTTGTTGATTAACTTGACTGTGTTGAAGTGAGTTTTCCTTGATTTGTGGAGGTTGCACAGATATTCGAGTGTTTACTGGATTAAAGTTTCGTTGAATGTGTCGACCAGTTTATTCTCTATTTTGCTAGCCGTGTTGCTTCTGCTGACTTTGTCCAACTCGAACAAATTTGTATTTCGAATTGTTGTTTTGGTTATGTTGCTGTGTCTTGAAGCAAATACTTAAGTGGTGTTTTTGTCCACAATTTGTGCAGTCTGGTCTCTGGTAATCAAAACTAGTATGATTAAGAGAACAACACTTCCAACAACAATTTTGGTCTCTCAGGATCTTGTCCGTAATGCTTTGGTCCGTGATCGTTTGGCGCTGCATTCATGCATGATTGTCTTTTCGGCTGAAGAAACAGTTTTGATTATGTCGTAAATTGTCATGGCTGCTTTTTGATGGGATGATTCTATAGATGTTTAATGCCAAGTCTACTTTCGACGTGGTCTTGTGCACCGATCTCTGCTTTCAAGAGATTCATGAGGTTTGCCGGTTTTATGATTGACTGGCCACTAGTACAGATTTGATGAGGTCTCCAGGGGATTTTATAGGATTGTTTCGCATCCCATTGGATCGCATTTCCTCCATACATCATTTCCCGTCATGATCATTTGGTTGGTTAGCATCCTGATTTGATGAAATGTTGCAGAGAAGTTGTTGGCGGAACTTGCATTCTCATGCTTGTCTTTTTTTTTCTACTATTTCAAGCCTATTAGATTGGTGGTTCAAATATTTGCCTTGTAAGGTTTTGTCCAAGCAGTTGTTGTTTTGGAGGATGAGTTTTATCTCTTTGGTGGCTGGTTGTGCTCTTCCTTTCGTTTCCTTGGGTAAAAGTATTAGGCTGGACCGGAAGTCTTGTCATCCATTTTTCGAAATTTTTCTTCCTTTTCCTTCCTGAGGCTTCCTTTAATCACGATGTCAATTACGCAAGAGCAACTTTGAGCTGTCATTTTCTATGAATGGCGTGGCAGGATTAGAGCAACAGCAGCAGGCCGCAACATCAACAGCAGATTGAGCGAGGGTGTCACTACCATCAGGACTGTCAAGCGGTGGTTCGCTCGCTTCGCAAGCGGAGACACCGACTTCGAAGGCAAGCTCCGGTCCGGACGAGTCCCACACTGTCGAGGACTCTGCCATTCTCGACGCTCTCAAAAAGGATCCGGAGATCAAAACGCGCAGTCTTGCGACGAGACTCGGGTGTAGCTATTCAACAGTTGTCAGTCGCCTACAGGCCCTCGGCTACAGAAAAGTGCTAGCTCGATGGATCCACACCTTGACGGATGGCACCCGGTTTACCCGGGTATCCATCCGTCAATCTCTCCTTCTTCGCCCGCATCGAAAGGAGTTTCTAGAAGATCTTATTACTGGGTATGAGAGTTGGGTCCTAAATTACTCCAAAAGCTAAATCGGATCTCAGAAGTGTCTCCTTTGTAGCTTCTGGGATTTGAGGGGAATGCTGTTTTATGAACTGCTCCCACAAGGCCACACAGTCATCGGTTCCATATACGCTAGACAGCCCCAGAAGCTCGCATCGGCCGTTTGAGAAAAACGAAAAAACGCTACGCCCCAGGTGGCTAAGGAGACCCATGAAAAACTGGAGGAGTTAGGCTGGGACGCGGTTTCGGTGGATTCTCCACGAATGTCTTCTAGGCATTACGTGTTCAGTGGATATGTCGGGGAATACCCGAACATAGCTCGACGAGTCGTTCATGGAGGCGCAGATAATCGTCTTAGATGCTATTTTGGCCATAGAGACGCAAAGAAACACACAATTATGAGGAAATATGTCAAGAAGAATGGTATGATTTGTCGAAATTACCGAATAAATTAAGGAGCAATGTAGTTAAATTACATTTCGTTTTGTGTGGTGTTCTAATAAGAGGACGGTAGCGAGTTTTGTCTAAATCTTACCTTCAGGAAGTCTAGAAATATTATCAAACAAACTCTTATTTTTTCAAGAGCTCAGAGATGCAGAAGACCTCTATTATGTCCGAATTAGGCTACAAACAAAGTTTGGGACTTATAGTTTGACGATAGTTCTCATTCCCGTTACTTTTGGAAGCTCTAATGTTTCGTTTTTAACGAAAATCCTCATATACGTAATTTGGAGGTATTAGATGCACCTTTCTATCTTATTTCACATGAGCATCTATCGTGCTTCTGGTACAGTTACAAATTTGATATCACCTCACAAAATTCCGGTGGATGTGTCTCATTCTCCAGAACAATTTAGTAGGTCTTGAATTATATCCTTGCCGGTGATCCAGCGTATGATTAGTTGTAGGTGAGCAGAGTCAGCTATTTAATTTGCAGCGATGACAAATCTCTTTAAAGACGCATCATCGCTAATTGCTTTGCCGAGGCATGATTGGTGATGTTCGAAAATCCGCCGCGACTCTCTTTTCACGCACCCACTACTTAATCACCTCTCTGCATATGTGTTAGTAATTTCTAAAGAAAAAAGCTCGGCAAACATGATGACGACGATGAATATAAAGAGAGATACATCAGAGAACCACTACGCATACGGTGGGACGGTTCTAAACACTTCATTCACTTTCCGGCGAAGTCCTTTTTAATTACTGGTACACCACAATCCCACGAGAGACGTTTCTGATTCCCACAGCCGCCATAAACAGGGTGCGACCCAAATGCTAAATGCAGAACTGTTCCCAATGGTTCTCTAATTTTTAATTTACTCACAGGGTTGTTCCGCTGTGCTTATGTATTGTCGCTTGCAATGCTTGTATCGCAATTGACAAGACACAGCACAAAATGCGAAGAAAGTTGAGAAAAATAGAAAGTGGAAAAAGTTGAGGGCTTTCAAAAAAAGAACATAGGGGAAATCCTTCCTGATATTTTAATTCTGCTAACATTCTTAATGTCTCAAATTGAAGCTAACTGAGAAATCTGTAAAAAAAAAGGCATATCTTCCACTCGTGAATAAATGTGTAATTGAGTTTAATGCCGATTGTTTTTGGAGAAAGAAAAGAAGAAATAACCTCTATGTAAATTCAAAGAGAGGACCTTAATTAGATGCGCAAGAAAGTAATTATTAACAAATAGATTAACTCTAATAACTTCAAGTTTTCAGTTGGAATCTCTCTCTTGCATCTTAAGAATTTTCACACATTTTTTCCTTACGATGTCGCGCTTCCTACACAATCGCCGCACGTCGCATCGTGACAGGACAGGCCACAAGATTGTTGGGGCAGAGTCGAGAGTGATTAATGAACACAGTAGGCTTGGTGGCAGCTTTGCACTCAACATTTGCCTCGCACGTTGATTATGTCGGCTGTCGAGGTGAGAAACACTATGCTGACTCAGCACCAGTGATCCACATTTCACGCTCTGTTGCAAAACCATATGTTGCGGAACCTATTTCACCCCAATGTTCTGCTTTCTGGTGCTGACATACAAATTTGACACCCTGTGACCGATTTCACTCAATCCTACTGATTTATGGTGACCAGCGCCGCAATGCGGAGTGGCCCATCTCACCTCACCTTATTCCTTTCTATCGCCGTTGCATCAATGTTAGGTCGTGTGATTAATCTTACTTCACTGCATTCAGATAAGTCAAACAGCGCCAAATTTGCGGATTGGTGGCAGAACAAAAACGGACGGGACGGGTTCTATAGCATATGGTTTTGCGACAGCGTGAAATTTGGGGAAACAGTGGTGCACCAGAATCGTGCAATAATTGCTACGGGACAAACATTTACTTGTGTAGATTTTCACACGAATTGTTCATAAGTATCATGATATATAATAACGGGCTTATTCTGTCACATGTGTGTGTGTGTGTGTCAGTCAGTCACAGTCAGTCGGTCAGTCACAGTCACTCACAGTCAGTCAGTCAGTCAATCAATCAGTCAATCAATCAGTCAATCAATCAGTCAGTCAGTCGGTCAGTCGGTCAGTCAATCAATCAGTCAGTCAGTCAGTCACAGTCAGTCAGTCAGTCACGAAATTCGAAAAGGGGGTGCGACGGGTCCACCGGCGTCGGATTGGTGCTCCGGCGCCAGATATCCATAAAATAGGGTGTCAACGGGTCCACTGGTTCAGATTGGTAGAGTTTATAAAATGCATGTGAAACACTCTAATGCTTGCACTTGTATTTTTATGAAATAAAAAATCTACTCTCATCTGCATTAAGTTCTGCCAAAGTTGTTTTCCATTAGTTTTGCTACTTGTTTTGCCCCTAGGATCCCTCTAAGATCTTTGTACGTAGGGATTTAATTTCTATCTTTGTCGTGTGATCTTTCTATTTTCGTAATTGCGCGGTCAGCATCTTTTATAGCGGTAGTACCAAGAAAATCCTATTCTCGTTTGTTTTTTAGTATCTTCTGACGCCCTCAGAGACTTGATTTTCATTTTTGCACCACTTTTTGTGTGATTGTGCATAGTTAGCATTCTTTTGAAACGGATTGTAAAATTCCACTGTGTCCATGATCATAGAAGACGGTGTTCATCCATAGTTGCACGATGAAATAAAGGAGAGACATTCCCAGCAGACTTAGATCTCGGACACTCAGTGCAAAATGGTCGGCAAAGGTAGTGGAGGAGGACTTTGCTTGGACTACTCAGCTCTATTCACAAACAATCATGCGAGGAAAGGAAAACTGTGAACAATATGAAGAAAAAAGCTCGTCTTGTTCAATGAGAGAGGGCCAGTGCACGCCTTCACCAATGACGCGTTCTATCACTTTGATGCATACAGTGTGTTTTACGCCGACTGTACACGTAAGTGGAGAATTCGGATGTGTTTCTTCCGTTGAACCTGAATCAGAAAGAATGGGAAAGGATATCTGAATCGGACATCAGATATCCTTTCCTCAAGAACATCTTGTCTAGGTTAGGTGCAGACCTATGTTTCTACATGTTTCATCGAGTTCGATCTGCATTCGTTCCGCCTAGCTGATGCTTTTAATTACAAAAATGTTGTCAATAGCGAAACAAACATACTGTGACTGCTTGGCATCAGCTTTCTAAGGCAAAGTTGCGTATTACTTTCGAATGACCTTCATCTTATAAATAAGAATGCTTCAATCCATCTCAGCTGTGACGGAAGCTATCTTCACTGTTGATTAAAGGTAGATACAACGATGTTTTGTATACTCGCGATACTTCAGTGAGTTTTGGAACAGTGTCTATATGGTCAGTCAAGCTGAATCCTTTCCAAATCATGCTTGATTGTATTTCACCTTATGTTATTTCGACCTTGCTTGGGATCATGTTAAAATTAAGCGTTTAAACGCCAGTAAGCAGTTAGGCAATAGTTGCTGTGGTGGAGCGGACATGACTATCGAAAAGGTCAGGACAGGAGTCGTCAATAACCATTTCCGATCTATTCGATGTTTCAGTTAGTGACTGCTCCGTTTGGGTTCCAGAGGGCGCTCATCTTTGCCTTATAATTGGCGAAACCTTGTGGGCCATATCGAATGGTCCTCGCATCTCCATCACCAGCCAATACTTGCTAATATTTGTTTTATTTTTTTTCAAGATTTTTTCCTAACCTTTTGTGCAGAAGATTGGAAACGCCTTACGTGAGCTCCTGGTTGCCTCCAGCTCGTGCTGGTCTACGCCGACATCCCAGATCGCGAATTTCCAAAGGTAGTCATCTCTTGGTTCTCGTGCTCTCGGCTTTTCTCGTATAGTTGTGGAGGAAGTCGTTTGTTATTACTTGGAGGAGGAGTGGAGTGGTCACAGAACTGCCTTGCGTTAGGACAACTACCCAGGTAGCTTTTGGGCTGTGAAGAGAGTGCATGTGTCGTGCATGAAGGTTTCAAAGATGTTCAGCACCCAATAACCTTTTTTTGTTAATTGCGCCAGAAGGGTGGAAACGGGATCTGTCGCTGCTCCACAGAATTCCATTGCAAAGAAAAAGTGCATGGACCTATTATAGCAATCCACACGTCTTCCCACGTCTGGTGGCGACAGTTTCTGACGAATCATAGTATTGTGGGTGCAAATTAAAGTCAGTATGCATAATTCGCCTCACAGTCCTTTCAAATCCAAAAGGCTGAGGCATGTTTTCGTGCTGAACACGTTGGAGACAGCTCAGTCGAAGATCTCATTGCGACGATGTTGTTGGGTGTTCTTTAGTTTTTGGGACGTCCGGGTTGGTTTTCTCTTCGGATCCTGTTGCCTTTGCTCTTTGAACCCACAGCAAAATCATTTTCCAGGTCTGGAATGCCCTCTGCGTAGCAATTGTAGATCCTCTATCTTTGAAAAAAAAAAACCACTACAAAGCCTCGATGCTCACCCGACTGCGGAACAAACCGCAATCTTCTACCTTTTGGGGATTCCACAGTGATGTTTCGAAGTGTGGAAGTTATTTCTGCCGTACCCTGATGTTTATGCTGCAGGTACTGGCGTTTTATGATCCTTCTAAAAGATTGCAGATATTTAGTTATCACAATATTACTGACCGTGCTTCAGATGTCTGGGGATGTCACCCCTTTGAAGACTTTTGGTTTTTCGTCTCCTACTTTAGACTAATAAAGCTACTGGGAAACGTCTGTGGTCTTTGAATACCAATCAAACACACAGCATTGTTTTGCATAAAAATAATTGAGATCTCCTCAAGCCTCTTGAACAAGTAATTTAGATATCACCATACATGCACTAGTCGGCCCCCCTCACTTTAGAGCGGGTGGCGAAGTGATGCTCTTCGCCTAAGCTGTCCAGTTATTACGAGAAGAACGAGAACGAACCAAAGAAATAGAACAATGAGATGCTGGAAGATGTAATGCAATAGTGCAAAATAAGGATGTAATATTTGGAAGGAGTTATATACCAATGCAAGAGGATGTACAGTTAAAGCTTGCTTGTCACTGCTTGCGAAAATTTGGGGAATGAAATAATAATAATAATAATAATATCTCCTTTCAGAGGACAAATCACCAGGCAGCAAGAGGTGCCTGGAAATACCTTAGAACGTAGCGAATTAAACTTTGCACAACACATCTAATTTGTATTTGGGACGCATTTTCGCAACCCACTCAAGTATTTTTTGTATAGAGTGAAGAAAGTTAGGGCGACTTTATACCATTCACTGCAGTTTTTTGTTTCGAAGAGTAGACTTATTTAAGACAAGACTTGCTCTTGAAGGCGGTGAAAGAAACAGTGAATTTCTGCAGCTTAAAACACATTTTAGTCTGGTTTTTCGACGAATACTTGTAGCAAATTCCATCCTCTTTTATTCTTTACGGTAATTAATCAGCTTACTTCGAACTGGATTCTGTAATATCTGAAGTAATAATGCATGTCCAAGTGCTTCTCGCGGTGACTCGTCACTCCTCACTTCTCTGGGAACTCCATTAGGAACTTATGTTACATGTAAGTTTAATTTATAACTTATACACATTTATGTATATATGTATCATAAGTGATATATGCAACTGCGCATTTTTCTTTATGGTGCCTCGTTCTCTTTAATACGATCTAAGAGAAGATGAGTGTTATTTTGTTGCTGCTGTTACTCTTTATAGAATAAGTAAATGCACCGCTGCCAAAAAATAAGTTTTGTGTTCTGGGAACTCTTAGCCAACAACACTAATTCCCCCTTAATCATATCGTACATTTTGAATCGTTCCTTGAAAAACGAGCAAATATCCTATTGGTTTAATTAGTTCAATACTTTCCAAGAGTTCTTTTCGCTATAAAACAACCTTTCTGAGTTGTAAAACGCGATCCATACAGACACAGCTTTTTCCTCGAGAAACATTGACATCTAAACATGACATTTTTCTATTATTTTAAATGATTGCGATAACAACACTGATTCCCTCCTCCGGGCGATGACCCTCTTCACTTCGGATTGTCCAAGATGAGGTTCACCTAGGAAAGGTCCGGCTCCTACTTATCGCACCTTTGGATATCAAGAGATCATGATAATGTCGGAAATTAATCCAAATATCCAGAGCTCAAATACTCGGGAACATCCCAGTAACTAGGAATAGGCGTAAACACAAGAAAAGTACCACGTTCCCAGATTTGATTTAATTCTTAGATTGACCCCAGCAAGTCATCGTATAAAGCGTATACGCTTTCATAAAACCGTTGCTGTTCTAAATTGAAGCCCAATGTGTTTCTGCAAAAAGATTTACCAACTCCACGCAATTCATTCTTTGTTTTAGCAAACAAAATTAGTGGAAAAAATTCAGAGAAGGCATACAAAACTGAGAATTGGATACAGAAAATGTTGTTCAGCCACAAAATGTCATTGTGACTATTCTTCTAGCTGGGCGGCGAGGTCTAGATGGTTACAGCTGAGACTCACCGAAACAACGTCATACACATAGCGTCCACCGCTGTCCATTATTCTTTTCCCTTTTGACTTTCTGCTTTAGGCGAAAATGGAATAGAAAGAGTTGGAACCCTAGACTACCATGGTTTCAAAAGAAGTACCATTGCTGTTCATCCTTTCCATTTGTTACGAAGTGAAAATTGGCATGATAGCAACATTGACTCAATTTGCTCCATAATAACAGTACAATATACAGTGCAGTTCTACATTGTTGTTGAGTCAAACTCTCGGTCATTTTGAGTCAAACTCTTGGTCATCAATGTTCCTTAATTGGATTTTCAGATCGAATTCACCACCTTTTCAAGTTGAAGCTAATTTTAAATTTGGCGAGTAATTTGAAATACTTGCTGTGTTTTTAGACCTTAGATGTTGCTCGTTCAATTAATGTTATAACACTGGAGAAGGAAGCACTCATTTCTGGGACAAGAATTGAGAACGCTGAGGGACAAGAGAGTGCTTTCTTAGGTTACACGTAGGTTCATTTCTTCTAATTATTGAAAAGTCTCCGCTGTTGAGAGATCTGATTGCCACTAAATGTCTGGTGCAGTATGCTTAGTTGATTTCAGTACTTTACAAATGTTTTTTCAGTGTATAAATAAAAAAGTAACCAATTAAGCACTAATAGCCTACTTTGGGGTGGTCTTCCCATCTGCGAAGTACAACTCAACTCACTCACGCTTTGTGCTAGAGACTAGGAGATACCAGTTTTCAACGTGTAGAGATTTTCTTCACCTTTCATTAGAAAGCGGACATGTCAAGCGATGTTTATTCCATTCTAAAGCCTTTGAAGCGTTACACCTCACCTGACATGCCGATCAACGCCGGAAGTCCTCAGCTCTTCTTTATCTCGTCTATCTAGAACGTTCATGAACAGGCGGCGTTTTCCAAATTGAGTCGAGGAGCACTCTAAAGATCACTTGGGCAAGGCGATCTGACAGCTTCCTCGTTATGTGACCAAAGAAACAGGAACGGTTTTCTGTGAATACTTTGGAAGGCGGAGCAAGTTACTGACGTTTGCTACGTGTCATTCGTCGGAACAGCATATCCAGTTGTGTAGAATCATTCGTTATGGTATATTATTGACCAAAATTAGCCTAGCAAAAGTCTATGTAGTATTCCCTTCATACAGTGGAGCTTTTCTATCTAGGACATATATTAGGCTGGCTACTCATTTTGGGCACACATGCCATTTACGATTTCATAGTTTTTTAATCATACATTGATAGTTATCCTTCGTTGCACTTACCATGAGTGCCTATCACAGTGTTTCACCTTTTTAGAAAGATTACAATTCCCTGGGACTAGGAGCTGCGGGGTGAGTCTCACAGGACAACTCAACAGCCTATTTGAAGTCACTGAAAGAGTTGATGTTCTTGCTTTGGAAAATGTTTAAGAGCCCAACACTAGTGGTAGTCTGATGGAACGGGGTCTGCGTAATGGGGAGGATGGGGGACACCTTATCAACCCTCATGTTGGCAGCGTTGGCCGCTTTTCTTGGATTGTGTTGGCCAGCTCGTAGAGCTGCCACGTGTGGACTTTGGCGTCGATTGTCTGATATGGATAGCAGGTCCCACCGCAGCATTCCAATTTGGTCATAGAAGCAGCAGAAGACAACCTTCCGTTGGTGCTGATTCGTGTGTTTTACTCCGGCAGCTGAACGCATCAGAGAATCCAGTAAGCTCCATAGTTATTGCAGAGGAGCCAGCTCTCGTTGACGATCGATTGAAGACCCTGAAGAAACTTCGATTGCCATACGCGAAGCAGCAGTGACTGGTAGATGCTCACTAGGCGCGACGAAGCGGTGGATAGTGCGAATTTTGAAGGGGGAAGTGAAAAACGAGTTGCCGAAGCGAATTGTGCCGAAGCGAATTCACTAGGCATGAACGGTTAGTCTTGGTCAGTGGGGCACTCATTTCGACCGAACTTTCTGGTGGCCTAGGGCGGGTGCGGGAGAAGAGGTACCCGTGAAAAACAGCTGACCGTTACTGTCCTCCCTTCGACACCGCGCTTCTCCACATAATTACGGCTGCTGCTCCACCAGCTATACATCCTCCACGACCGCCTGAGATCACCCACACCCCGCATCCCTATTGCTCTCTAATCAACGCCGCGCGCGACGTTCGCGCCACGACGAAGCGGTGGATAGTGCGAATTTTGAAGGGGGGAGTGAAAAACGACTTGCCGAAGCGAATTCTGATGTACGAATAAAGTAAACTAAGCGCATATTATTGGGGATAAAACAGAAGAAGTAAATCCTTTTATCCAATTCAACTTCAATTCCAATTCCAATATTCAACTTTACATAAGTAAAAATTATCTCAAACAGATGCTCCAGGGAAAAGAATAACATGCATATATTTTTCACGCATCTCGTAATTTAACACATTTCATCCCCTAATGCTTCTATATAAACTAGCAGCGCATAAGTATGTGTTTGTCACGATGCCATTCAACGAATTCGTGTTCAACTTTCAACTGCAGCAGCTATAATAACAGCAACTTTATGCGCTTATTAGTTTGTATACATTCTTTAAACTCCTTTCTACAATTTACCTTTTCAAAATTTTACATAGATATAATGTTTATATAGAACGCATGTCAAATATTTTAATACGCTTGCTTGTACTATATATGTACAAACATATATACTATGTATTATATAAAGCTGTATAAAACGCTTGTACGTTCTATATAGCTTTATATAATAAAACTTGTATTATTATATAACTTATATAATAATACAAGTTTTATTATATAAGTTACTTATATAACTTTGTATTGTTTCTTTCTTCTTCAAATTCCTTTCAACAACGTTTTATTATTTCATTTCTATCTATTCTCTGCTTAAAATCAACATGACATGTTAGGTGTATTGGTGGCAGAGACCTTTGTATCTTCGGGATATACCTTTAGGTACTGTGTATGTCTACGAGGCATTATTCGTGCCTCGTTAATGGTTGGATGACAGTTTTACCCAACTAGATAAGCAAAAAGAAATCCTTAGAAAGCGAAAAAAGTAAAGGAGATAGCATAACACCGATCAGTGGGACATTTTTTGAAACATCTCTCGCATTCCCAGAGATGGGTGAGTGTTTTCCTCCTAAAAAGTCGAAACAGGATCATTTCGTTTTCACTCGCATTTCTAAATGGCATATCACTTGTATAAAACTGTTTCATTCTTTCTTTCCTTTATATTAACTTGCAAGCACACTTTATGTAGACCTTCGAACAACATCTAATACCAGTTACTTTCTTTTCCGTTCGACTTTAAAAGCGCATCATAAGAGTTGCAGGCGCGGCGAAAAAAAAACTCGTCGTAAGAGCGGCAGATGCGGCGAAATGGGTGGGGAGGATGGCGTGGGCGGGGCGTCTTGAAGACGTACCGCGAGAGGAGCAACCAGACTACTGTAGCGAGTATGACGGCATCCGGAGACGCGCGGTGCAATTAACCACGCTTATTAGCCTCCTGGATACGCGGCGGCACATCATACGGGTACCTCTTGACCGTTACCCGCCTAGGGCGTGAAGTTAGACCTCGATGATCTACTTAGCAACGCTGAGTTGTGGAGACATCTTCAGCGTCGTGGCCTTCGGACTCCGCTCCAAGAGACTGCCCAATTTGCCGATGTTAGCGCGTGCATGTTCTGAGTGTGGCTATTTGTCGAAAGACAAATTTCCCTAGTCGAAGTGGGGAAACCGATGGTTGTTGACGGTAGCATGGGTAAGTGGTCCCCTCGCCCAAAGTCTACTTGATGTTGGCAGCCGTCTGTGTAGTATGGCGTTGCTTCCACCCCGTAGAAAAAGAGAAGAGGACCACTCGGAAATGGTGTCGATTCATTTCTACATTAAATGGGTGGTACAGCAGAGGTGTGGGGCTTTTGTATAACTTTGGCCAGGAGGCTTTCAAAACTACCCATATTCTATCTGAACCCCCAGGAAAAAGGTGTGTCCTAGGTTTCAGATGGCAGTTTTTTTTCGTACGGTAATTAAAACAAGTAGCTCACTTGATATATTATATATTATATATACACATATTTGGACTTACAGGACTGAGGATTCTGTAGCCTTTTCTCAATTTTAAAAATGAGCACAGAAATTGGAATTATTGGCAAAATGTCGTATATCATTTGAGGGAGAATTTATTGGTCTACAAAAAAGTAGTGTTCTGATTTTCTAATTCAGGTGACTTTCCTCGGGTAATTAGTTTCGCGTTTCACTTGGGAAAACGGAGGATTTTTCGATACCTGGTGCTATTGCTAGTCGAACTTATGCCACCGAAGCTGCCCGTGAAATTCCTGTTGTGTACCACGCATGGCTTTACCAGCCCCTCACACTGGTGTTGTTTTTTGGCGCATACTAACGCGGTAGAGCAACGCATGTTTATAAGCATCCAACAAATAAATCACAGAAGAATTCCATAAATTATTCCCAGAAAATTCAAATTTACGAAAATTACTCAGCATATGTAAAAATTTTGATTTGCACTGACAAAAAGAACAGCTGACATGTTTCCATCATAACAAAAATACCACAAGAAAAGTAGGTCGAATCAACAATATTTTCTGCTACCTTCGCCGATAGATCCTGTCACATTTTATAAACTCAGAGTAGGAAATTTGTAGCACAAAAAAAACGGTAAAATCGATGCCTACCAGAAGATATCATTCGTGAACCGTGCATTTTCGTGGTTAACATTGTGGATTACCTTAGAGGGTCGTGTTCCGTCCTGTTTCGCGTGTTAAGTAAGGAGAAACTCGATCATCACTTGATAATGTTTCACCTTCTCAATGCGTCATCTTTCATTGCTGGTAACACTTCGGTGCTTTTGAACACCTGCACCGTCCTCTCGTCCGCTTCGCGTTTGTTTCCTTATAATAGTAAGTTTCTTATCTTATCGCTACTTATCTTTTGATTGAGGTTAGGAAATGAGCATGGTTACTCTCATATATCTGCTACATTACTGTCATTAAAGATAGCATACCACGATGTTAACGATGTTGGTGTTTCTGTGGAACAGTATAGATTTCGGGTTGTGGATTACGAGTATAAGGTGGTGGCCACGCTCAGCTCCCCCTAATTCTGGAAGGAGATTTGCTTCGCACTAATTTACTCCGAGTTATTAGACTTTGTTCAGGATTATACACTTTGGACGCGCGAGTAAAAATCCAGATTTTGGCGAGTTTTCCATTCCAGAAAAATGGAACGGCATTTTAAAAGATGACTCATGTGTTCGGATGGTGGAACCAAGCAAATCTCCATATCTAGGATTTTCCTTCTAGGATCTTCTGGTTTTCCCAAACTTTAAATGGGAAATATCCAGAAAAAGTCGAAAAATTTTAAATATGTTCCCATATAAATTCCAAAAAAACTAAGGGTAGCGAAAAAAACAGCGGTGTGACTATTTTGTAGGGTAAACCTTCCCTTATAAAAAAAACACCCAAAGTATGTCTCTAGGTAGGTTCCCCTTATAATGAAGTTATTCGCGATCTCCCAGACCTAACAATGTGCACAGAATCTGAGCTTTTTTGGTAATTAAATGCCAATAAATCCATTTTCAAACTGATCAAAACTACTTATAATTGAATTCTTCAATTTTTAGAAGGAGCTCCGAGTTTCAAGCTCTTTTGCAGAAATTTGGGCCAATGGAGTCTTGAACCTGCGTGGTCTCATTGTCACATCTTCAACACATTGTATATTTTTTAAAAAAAAGTTGATGATTCTAGGTTACTGTCCTACGGCCAACACTAACTTTAACATTTTGTGACTTATGTAATCATTTAATATTATTTATTGTAATATTTCATAGTGTATGTTATTATCTAATAATACGTAATATTTTATCCTGGTTATCCTGTTCTCTACTGCCCACCGCACATTTCCTCAGGCTGCCCGCAGACCTCACAGCTGCGGGCGGTCGTTAGGTACCTGCAGCCGATTATCTGCTACCGAATAAGCGCCTGCAAAAGAGGCTGTCGGTAGGTCATAGCAGGCATATCTTAGGCTAGGTGTGATCACTAAACCACGCTCATCCATCACCACATCACTGAGGTCATGTGCCGTTTTCGTATTGCAATTACTTGGTAAAGTTAGTTTCTAGGAGGATTCAAAGAACAAATAGATAATAACGTAGCAACGTAGAAAGTGGGAAAAAAACGTAGGGAATGAAAAATGAAGCAAAAACGTAGGACATTTGTCCAAGAACAAAACAACATCAGAAAACATAAATGAAGCTGGAAACGTTCCAAAATAAAAGTTAAAAGTATAAAAACGAGAACCTGGTCGTTGGAAGAAGTAGATTTGTGGTTGAAAAACTATATAGAAGATATAAATATATATAGGCCGAAGATGGACGAACTGATGGGTGGGGCATAAGGCAAACCCAGCGCAATGCTCTGTTGACTGCTGCGCAGCGCAATTAACGATCGCCGTTTTCAGTCATTTCCCCTAAGGATAGGTTGTCGCGGAGGCTGCGGGTGCCTAATGATACGCACCCCTCTGCGCTTTATGATTCGACGTTTGGTGGTTATTGTGCGTTCGTAACCGTTCGCTCAATAACCAAACAGTAGACCGCGCGGATTGCGCCGCCCGCACGGCTAGGGAATCAATAACCAGGCCACCTTCAATAACTAGCTACGGCGCTTCGAAGAGAGAAATTTCTCTTTTGCCGACTTGTCACGGAGGAAATCCGCGCATATATTGTGGGGTATGTATTTATTTAACACTACCTAATCCTTTGCCCTGCGAGTAACGAGGCGAGGTCTAGGTTATCGAAGACGGTCGTGAAGACTGCCTAGCTGGTGGGGCAGCAGGGTAATTACGTGGAGCCGAGCGGCTCCGAAGGCAGGTCAGCAGATTTCCGCGGTTTAGTTACCTGCGTCTGAAGTACACTTTTTTGTGCGTTCTTTGGAATTTGCATCTTGCGCACGGGTTGGTAACTGATGATGCGCATGAAATTATCTCTATACACACTAGATCATTTTTACGGGTTCGTTTTCTGTTGCGATATCAGGTTGATGAAATATGGATACGTGTTGTTTTTGTTTCCTTACTTCTCAAGTACAGTAGCGAGCATTTTTTTCTGTACATGGACTGATATCCTGTTGTTTTTGGTTTATTGCTTCTTGTAGAAAAAGAGTTTTTAAAAAATGACTGACCAGAAATCCCGAGTGCGCGCGTGCGCCTGTAGTACGATTTCAAACAGAGCGACACAGCCTCTGAGTCTCATTGGAACCTGTGCAATGACTTCGGTGTGAGCGTCATATCCCAGAGCCAATGTTGAAGATAGTTTTAACGCTTTCGAGCCGGAAATAAAGGCTTCTTCGAGAGCATGGGCGTCGACCTCAGGTCGTCGACGAGGGTGAGTAACTAGAGCCTCGTTCATTTTGAGCTGCTGAGTCCGGTTCAGACAATTACGGCGGAACTCTGCGCAGAACAAATGCCCCGCGTGGACAAACAGCAGCGTTGTGAGGGATTGGTTACGACGTCGACAGAATTTCTCCACGACAACGCTCAACCACACGTCCACACGTCGCAATCATCGTGGAGCAGAAAATCGAGGAACTGGATGGGGGAAGTTGTAGCTTATCCGCTTTACAGTCCTGACCTCGCGCCCTTTGACTACCATTTGTTCCGGTCGATGCAGCATTCTGTGATGGACAGGAAGTTTTGAAACGTGAGGAAATCCGACTTTGAGTGGGCTATTTTTGCGACTGACAGCCAAAGACCTTTGAAACTGGTGTCCATTCTTTGCGCTGAATATGGCGAAGTTTCGTTAATTAGTGTGGTGAATATCTTTTGGAATAAGCGCATAAGACCAAAATTAATGCACATATTTTCTTCACAGTTCTCAAAATTTCGAGGTTTTTTAAACTGCCTCTTCAAAGTGATTATTTCATCAAGTAGGGTCTGTATTTCCGAAATTAAGATTAACCTTATTTTTTGTGTTCCGAAATTTGTTTGGATCCATTCAACCAGTGGCTTCATTTATTACGTTCATTTCTGATTTTTAGAAGTCGAGGTGTCAGTGTTGTATTGCCCAATCGCCCTGTGCGGGTCGTATTGTTCGGGTTCTGGCTCGACGAATTGCAAACGGTAGATTTTAGTCATTCGTTTTACATGCCAAATTAGTCACCGTTTATTCTATAGTCAATTCTCTAGTTCTGTTGCAAAATCGAAAGTGTGCTGTTTCCTTCAGGTCTCCTTTACCATCACAGAGAATTGCTCCGCAACTCCTCTTATTTTTGACCAAGTGGATTTTGTCATCCAAACTGACAAAAGAGTGGTTGTCAGTACCCAGTTCCCTGAGTACGAAAGTGTTTCGATTCTGCTCATTGAGAACTTTACATTCTTAATCTGGGATTTTTAGAGCACCTAGGGGCGAGTACTACCGTTTATGTATCAAATCAAGATCCAGACACAACACCATCCCGGAGTTCTTACAGGTTTGTGAAGTAGAACAGTAACAATTTGTGCGCTGCAGAGTACCTATTTATTCGGAAATTCCTAAGAATTTTCTATGGTGGGTGTATCTTTCAAAATGTTGATTTCGCGGTCACTTACGTGTCGAGTGCTACTTTGTGAAGCACTTCAAAGAAGAAAATGTGTGGTTCTCTTCAAAGGAATTTTCCTTACCTGATCAACTGGATCTAAAATAAAACAGTACGAAATTAACTACGAAAGTGTGTGAAATATTATGTTAGGAGATGTTTCCCATTGAGAAATTTACCGATACAGAGCAAGAAATTCGTTTATATTTCGCCGAAGTTTTATGATCATGGGCGCATTATCTGTAAACATACTATGTATGAATTATAGATAATAGTGACTCCAGATGTGTTCAACCAGGTGAGCGTGCTTTCGGTTAGCGCAGGGCATACCGAGGAGAGAATATGCGCTAAACAGCATATATTTTTTCTAGGAAAAGTATAGGTTGCGGCGAACACATCTCATCCGCTTGAACACATTTCGCCGATATACTTACTTAGATACTTAGATGGCCCGTCTTCACTGAACGTGCGGGCCCCAGCATCTCTTCCACTCGTTTCGTTCCCTCGCCATTGTCATCCAAGATGTTCTCAAGTTTCGTGAGTGACGTTGACGAGGCCCTTGAGCCGTATCCAGCTGAGCTCTCAGCTGGTCCATCCGTGTAGCGAACACATCACCCCATTTCGTTGGCGGTCCCCTCGAGGGCGTCTAACATCTCTTGGGATCCGCTCTAGCGTTCTTTTGGTCCATCTATCGTCGATTCTTCTCATGATGTGACCGGCCCATCTATGTTTTGCTTTCGATATATATTCCGCTGGGTCGCGAAGACGGGACATTTCTCTTAAGTCTGAGCTGCGAAGACCGGCTAGGTGTTGTGTGCGCCGGTTAAACTTCAGAAGGCACCTCTCAAGGGCTCTGTGGGTAGTAAGTAGCTTCCTAGACGTGGCAGCGGTGTCTGCCCACATCTCCGCTGCGTAACAGAGCGCTGGAAGGACTGTCGAGTCGAACAGATGGGCACGAAGATCTTGGTCCGTCAGTTGGTCCGTAGCTTCCCTGACGGCGGCGCATGCCGCCCATACTGCTCTCATTCTTCTATTTAGTTCTTCCTTCAAGTCGTTTTCCATGTTCATAGAACGCCCGAGGTATACGTATGACGAAGTTTCCACGATTTGGGAGCCTTCATGTTGTACTCCTCCGTCCTCGCAGTAGGCGTTCTTCATGAACTGTGTCTTTTTTATGTTTGTTCGCAGTCCTATTCTCTTCCCTGCTTCGTTCAATTCGTTGAGCATCGTTTCTGCTTCATTGGTCGAAAAGAGAACGATGTCGTCCGCGAAACGAAGGTTCGAAAGAAATCTTCCATCAACACGTATGCCCCTTTCTTCCCAGGATAGTGATTTCATTATCCATTGCAATGCAGCCGTGAACAGCTTTGGCGATATAGTATCGCCTCGTCGTACCCCCTTTCCAATGGGTATGGCGAGAGGGCGGTAGAAGAGCTGTATCCTAGTCGTGCATCGATCGTATCAGTTGGCTAATGTCCTCACATACGACGCGTCCACACCTTGATCGGCCAGCGCTGACAGTATTGCATTCGTTTCTACGCTGTCAAATGCTTTCTCATAGTCGACGAAGGTTAGAACAAAGGGCAGGCGGTATTCCCGCCAAACCTCTATGACCCTCGATATGATCTGGATGTGTTCCAAGCACCTGAACCCTTGGCGGAATCCAGCTTGCTCTTGAAGCTGGATTTCATCCAGCGTCCTAGATATGCGCGTGAGGATGATCTTGGTGAATACTTTGTATAACACGCTCAGCAAGCATATCGGACGGTAGTTCCGAAGGTCCTCTCGGTCACTTTTCTTATGGATAAGAACGGTTCGCGAGGTCTTCCACTGGTCTGGGATCCTTTCTTTCTGAAGGTAGGATGTCATGTGCGCTGCTAAGATTACATGAAGCGGATGGCCACCAGCCCGAAGAAAGTCTGCTGATATAAAATCAGGTCCTGGGGCTGTGCCAGGTTTCATGCTCTTGATAGCGACTCGTACTTCCGAAGGGAGAATCCGCGGATTCATCAGTGGGGATGATCGGGCTTGACACAGGAGTTAATAAACGGAAAAGGTTCTAGTAGAACCTCTAAATTTCCATCTCACGACGAGAAGACGTGCGAGTCCCGTCTTCGCTTAGTAAGGCTGCTAGCGGAATATTATATTCGCGGAGATCCCTGCGGCACTTCTTTAGACTCGTTCTTCTTTGTGCTGCCTCCAGAATCTTCATCTGCCTGTATTTCAAAAGATCCCCCTGCAACGCTTTTGTGCAGCTAGTGTTTGCTAATAACTGCTCAATGTGCGATGCATTTGGATCAAGCCTCGAAGCCCTTCTTTCCAACAATTCCTTGGTGGTCTTCGAAATTCGATCCAAGTTGTCGTGCGCGGCTTCGAGGCACGCTCAGCACAGGCTCGTAATCCTCTGAGCAGCATCTCGTAGTCCACGTTTGGGTCCTCCTCGATGTGCCAGTCACTTTGGAACAAGGAGTCCTCGAGTACGCAATCGTCGTAGACGACTTCTTTTCTCCTTCGTTGCCGATAGCAGATGTTCTTTTCCATCGTGTGGCTAAGTCGTATTTTCGCACGAAGGAGACGGTGATCAGAACCACTACAAAAGGATGGTACTACTGAGACGAGTAGACTCCACCTCCGGTTGGTGAGTATGTGGCCGATCTCCGCACGAGTCGCGCCATTGGGCCATTCCCATGTCCACCGACGATGATCTTTTTTCGTGAAAAGAGAGTTCGCATGAAAAAGGCGAGCGGCGGACAACAGCCCGGCGAGACGATTGCCATTTTCATTCCGGTTCCCTAGTCCAAATCTTCCAATCCTGTATTTCCCTTCTATGGCCTTTCCTAGTTTTGCGTTGAAGTCTCCGACAACGAATTTGTAGAAGGACTTCTCGTTGTGGATCACTACCTCCAGCTCCTCGTAAAACGCGTCCAATTCGGGTTCATCAGCTGCTGATGCTGGTGAGTAGCAGTTGATAATACTGATTAGTTTTTGGCGCAGAGGGCGGAGGCGAAGAATGGCCAGACGAGGTGATAGGATCTCGTGAGAATCGGCAAGATGGACGACAGATGGGTGCACAACAAAACCAACACCGCCTACATTTCGCGACGGAACCTTCTCTCCACGAATGCCGGGTGTACCGTTATTCATTTGTCGTACATCGCTCCTTATGCACTTGGTCTCTTGCAGAGCAATCAGGTGAAATTTGAGACGCTTTGCAGCTCCGAGAAGGGCATGCAGGTCAGCGTCTGTGGACACTGTTCTCGCTTTGCAAGTACACAGTCTGAGACAGTCTCCGTGGCGAGGCATGCGTGTGCCGCCTTAATCCAGAATCAAAGACGTCCTGAGCAACCTGAGATTTGGTCGCCTCTCACCGGTCGTCATACAGTCCGACGTCTGAGACGGTAGGGCCCAATGCGCTGGGCTCAGTGAATATGTTGGAACGGCAAAAAGACTTCCCCAGACTAAGCAACCATGCCACGGCGAGCTTAGCTTTCACCACAGGTCGTCGCCCAACCTATATGGATCAGGGAGCCATCTTGCGACATTTTGCCAAGACGGTGGTGAAATCCACTTGGGATTCACCAACTCGAACTGCATTTCGTGATCGTTGTGGCGCTAAAGCGTTGTGGAGGATATAAGCATCACAAAATTCTTTATCCTTCCAGAAGAATGGATGCTGTACACATGATTAAGAACCATCTCTTCTTTCTTGATATTACATCCTGTGTTCCAATGCGGAACGAAAAATCTTAGTTTGTCCATTATTCAGAACTTTTATGGAGCTGGAACTACCACTGCGAATACTTTGTTTGTCAATGAGTTAAGTTATCGCAAACATATCGTAAATTCGTTTGCAAAATGAATCAACATATTTCTACTTTGTTTATTTGTGACCTCAGCCAGCAGCATAAGCACCACCCTTTCCTGCATAGGACTGTCTGACACGTTTAGCGAGAAGAGCATGACCTTTAGAATTCAGAAGGTTTCTCGTTCGAATGTGTGGAGATCGACTTTGAGGTCGCGGTCATTTTTGAACTGCTGTCCGTTCAAGAAGTTCAAGTCCAGCGAGCGGTAGGGCCAGTGTTTGAGGAATACAGCGGGCTGGGCAGTAAGTCGGGACCATGTTCGGATACGAAAATAGTGAGCTTTTTGGCGTCGGAACTGGGAACCGCCATCAGCATCAGAAAGTATCAACCACTATCACTATCGTAGCTGATGCAGAACGCACACTTGTTGCTGCAAATCGCCAGGCTAGGCTATCCCCTCTTGAACGAGAGAGAAAACGATGCGATGCCTGACGGCGTCTGCAATGAGCAGAGAGTTCGTACGATATCCAGACACCGGATACCTCCGGCGGGGTTTTCCAGAGAAATCTGAGCCCGTAATGGTACTAGGGCACTAAGCTTGGGAGTGTCCAAATCGTTTAGCAAGGCACTAAATCGGCTGTCACTGAATTTTTCATCGATTCAACACATCGAGAACAAAGTTCACTGTGGATGGATTCTTTGTCGAACAGCCGCTAGTTGATTGTAGTCCTGAAAATCATACCAACTGCTATTGTCCGCTTATTTCCTAGGCCATTGTGCGCACAGAACTCCTGAGATAGTGTTTGCGAAGAGTTAGGGGGACAGGGACCATCTCGCAAAAGTGCCTGTTTTTCCACTCAGGAGGTGCCATTTCCGAGATCGAAATGGTGATGACTTAGCCATCTTAGGTTAGGGAAAAGGTTGAACTTACATTTGCATTGTAACTGTGTTCATTCCGGTCACTACAACTACACTGCAACGTTAGAGACGTTATTTGAGATACGAAAAGGCGCTTTTTCGTCCATCCTCCGAAATTTACTAGCCTGAAGGCATTGTATCGCGAAATTGATGACGACCAAACTCACCAACAGATACAGGTGAGGTTGCAATTCGTCAATATGAATATGATCACATTTAATTCAATCTACTTATTCAGAGAAAAGCATGTATTGCAGCTCTGCATGACTACGCCTCCCCAACGACACAAGTTATTAAGCTTTAGAACATGGACAATTCCGTCATGGTCCAAAGTCCTTACCTGTAATAAGTTGCATAATAAGTTGCATGGTTAGGTACAGGATCGCACAATGTTCTTGCTTACGCCATGTTCTGAGTTGGTCGGAGGAGGAATAGGAAACCGAGTATGATCACGCTCATCATTGTCAGTTACAAATTTTCCGCCTGAGAGGCACCGTATCATTGAAAATGCGATATTGGGATCCATAAATAAATAAATGTATAAATAGAAAGAGGTGGTGTAGTCCACGAGTATGAGCATGATCACGGTCAATCCCTCTGGCAATCTTGACCTTACGTAACCCCTCATTTCTAACCATGCGGCATCATCGCCAATTTCGTGATACCTTTAAAATCAAGTGGAAGGCAACACGATACTGGTAGAGATAAACCTGTTACACAACATCAGCTGAGAGGAAGAGCGAAATTCACAGATTTCATCGTAGCTGCCACGCAACATGTTGTTCTGCAGACATGCAATATCTTATAGACGATTACTGATGTTTTGTAGATGACAGATAGTAAGCAGATTGGGTGATGGTTGATCACTCTACAACCACTCAATAACCACTCACGTCAAGAGCTTATAAATTACAGTCAACAACCAGGTTGGGGGGGGGGGGGGGGGGTGGGTAGTTACGGGCATCATGAAGATCGCCCTGTTATTTTATTACCCCCAAGAACATACACGTGCTGATCTTTCTCTGTTTGGGGACCTTGCACGGGTAACGCGTAAAGAACCTCAAAAGAGTACCGATAAAAACTGACAGAAGATTCTTCAGATGTTCAGATCTTATCCTGTCGGGACCGGGTGCCATACTATTTCTTACTTGATAGAATGTCGTACCTCAGACAGGAGAACCTCTGGAATGACATGTCTGTCCTTCTTCAGATGATGAGGAGGCAAGTGGACATGGCTGCCGAGGAGATTGGAGTAGAATTCGTTGATGGTCCTCTCTATTCCCTTTCTCGATGCAATGGTTGTTCCATTTCGGTTCCGGAGAGCAGTCATCTTCGTGAAGTTGGTGTTGGTGATGTCTCGACGGGCGACGGGTTTTCTTCCCCCATCTGCAGCTTCAGTCAGCTCTTCTGCTCTTTTCTCTTTAAAGCCCTTCCTATCATCTCTCTGCAAAGTAAGGCGAGTTCAGTCGTGACTTCGTGAATGCTTACAGCTCATGCAGCCCCGCGTTACGTATTAACTTTAGACTTTAGCAGAAGACGGGCGTCACTTCGTGGTTTTAAAACTCTCCGTTCTCCTCCTACAGTCGTGGAGATGTTCCAGGTCGATGATGGTCTTGGAACTTCGCTTTGCAAACTTTGCAGCTTTTTCTCCTTCCCGTGTGAAGGGAAATATTCCTCGAGAGGAGGCGATGGTTTGGCCCCGAATAGAAATTTGGTACAACAGGCAAAACGTTTTACTGATGATGATGATGTGTTCTATTTCATTATGATACCTTTTGCCGGGCGATTTCTTCGTTCACTGTAAAGAAGAAAGGTTTTGAAATTGCGAGTCCCAGCCACGGCTTATGTCGCCTTGAATAAAATCGGAAAACCTCTCCTCCTTTTTTCCATTGTAGGCCGTGGGCTCCGATGTGAAGTTTCTCAGGTGTTCGTTCTCAGAGGGCCAATTTTAGCTTTGAAATCAACAACAAGGACCATGTACAAAGTATGATCTTCTCTGCAATTTTTCTAGGTCCACGCAAAAACCTTCGACATCTTCGTAGTCTGATGCCGATCCACTGACATTCACTGAGCCCGTGAACGTGCGCCGGTCCTGGTGTACACCCTTGCTTTTGCCTCAATTTCTCGTATCATCATCAACTATGATGTAACGGGGGATTTCTTCGGCCGGTCTGTCATCGGTTCAAAATATAGCAATCCCATGGAATGAGACGTCTGGTTAGCACGCCGTGGGAATTGAACTCAGAATTTTTTCGTGTGCTGCAGCGTCTTAAACCACCATACCCATTCAGGCTGCCCAACACATGTAATTGTTCTACATATCTAACCTAACTGCAGTCAGTCCTTTCAAGCACTAAATACGTCGTAAGGTAATAAACTTTGATGCTAGCACGAGAAGCGATTAATCAGCTATGACGTCGTAATCATTCCTGACACAGTATGGTCCTCCAGCCTCGTTTCTCAAAACTTTTTAAATTCTTTTCATTTTAGTACAGCATTTAACCACCCATCGATTCTACTCACATACAGACAGGAGTCACCCTTACTGTTGTCTGGACACCGCACAGTATAAGGATTTTTTCTGGAATTGTGCTATTTTTTTGCAGACTTCCAGGAGTTTTTTCTCTGATGTGTGCGAATATCTTCCATGGATTTATTTCTAGTTCCATGTGAGGAGTTCTCTCCTTTTACATTAATATAACTGGTTTTTTGAACGAATAATACATCTCGAAGAAAAAGAAAGATCTGCCAACTGTAAATACTATACTACTAACCAAAAATAACCAAGCCTTCAGAACTTCCCATTCTTCTAACTCCTGCTATCCGTAGGACTTTGAGTTCTTTTCTGGCGAATTTTTCGACGTTATTCTGGCTAAAAGATTTGCAACAAGGCAACTTTAACGAAATCTGTAACCTATTTTGCACAATTATTGCGATTCTACAAAAAAAAATCTGTCCAAACATTCTTCAGGTTTTCTTGTTTTTTCTGCGATCAACAACGTGATACACTAAATGAAAACATTGGCCTCGTTTTATTAACATTATCAACGTTGTACTGTGCAGTAGTATAACTTTGGCTATGTCAAGATAAAGATGCACATCCTATACTTTATAGTTCCTTGTTCAAAAGTTCATTCGCTAATATTTATTGTTTGATACAAAGAAAATATGGAGAAGGAATGGTTCGCGCCAGTCGGGTGACATGGCCGAGCCGGCAAGACTATCTCTCACGTCGAAATATTGCCTCCGACAACACATAATGCGTATTATGAGCTGTTGGTGTTGCATCCCGACAGATATCTCAGGACAGTGAAAAATTTATGGGCGGTTCTTGGATTGACATCTCTCAGACCATAGCAGCTTCTCTTTCCTTTGTTTGTGAAGAAACGTATTCTTCCAAGTTTTATTCACAAGCTACAGCTTTTGGTGCCACCGTTCTTGATCTCCATATAAAAAGTACAGATTTGAATGTAAGATTGATTTTAAGATACTACAAATACATTAGGACAAAGAAGTGGAAAAGTGCCGATTTCAGCTTAGTATGTTCGCCTTTTGATAAGTCTTATGAATCTTTTTGTGGAGAAGGTAGCAGGGAACTCAATGGTGTGATTAGTTCCAACTGGTACATAAGCTGCATGCATGCCTGGCTGGCTGAAGGTAAGTAGTATTGCAAGGAGAGAGATCCTACATTACCGGAGGGAATAATGTCAAACAGTCATTTAAAGGCATCACTCCACGAATGGGGTGATGGGGTTTCAGGTGGGTTATGCCTCAACGGAGTAGTAGATTATGGAAAGAAGGGTGATTCCGTCTGTTTCTCCCTAATTGCCGAAAAAAACCGCCCTGACGATACGACTTCGAGCGTTCCGGCGCGCTATTTTCTACAAGGAGTTCGATCGGAGCGCGCCAGCCTTGTGCACGAGCCGCATCTTCTGGGCCGTTTTTTACGGCAATTAGGAAGAAATGGACGGAATCACCCTCCTCTCCATAATATACGGCCCCGTATAAGAACTCTCCACCTGAAATCCGCACCACCCCCGATTTGTGTGGTGATGTCTTTAAGCCTCATCGTTGAAATATCGCGTTGATGAATCTTGGTACGACCCTTGGTGAAGAAAGCTTCTAGCTTTACTGCAGAATGACTGCGTGTAGGCAGCACTAATCATATCGAATGGAACATTACTCACTCTACAAGCGAACTGCTCAGCGCATGTGACTTTTAATACTTATCCAAGATTTGCTTTTGGTTGTTCTAATGTTCTTCCTCCGTAACTGCAACAGTAACTCTTCAAGTCCTGACAAAAATTTGCTTGAAGCCCTTTTCCGATCTCTTAAACTCTGCATCTGTGTGGTGGTTAGGTCTACGTTTGTAAAATGTCCAGAAGTGAGAATTCGATAAGGACAACTAGGGGTCAATAGAAGGGCCGAGTCATTTGGCTTTATCTCGGAGCACAGTTTCAAAGTCGTCTGAATATTTGTATAACTACTATAATTTGCGAACATTAAGTTGATTCGGTTGCAGACATTGGAAGCTCTTTTACTCCTGAAACAATCGATTCTGGGATTTGTATGTTTAATATGTACTCACGATGTACTTACATCATCACCCGCTTTTGCTCGGGATAATCAGTTCGCACGAAAGTGCTAATTTTCTATGGCTCTGTTATTGACATAGAGCGTTGTGCTGTTTACGGTTACGAATGTGCATCAATGCTTTGCGGAATTTGATAAACTCAGAGTTCTTCAAATTCAAATATCCGTTTCAAACAGAGTTGTGCAATATCCGTTTATTCAGTGATCAAGGAACTGTAGGGCTCTCACGTGGTTGTTTCGATCCATGAAGTTCTATAATTGTTGTAAAAAATTAAAAGACATGGAAATTCTTTCAAAACCTAGTTATCATCACTCTGATCTGTATACTGCCTAAAATTTCGTCTAGTCAAGTAAAACTTCCAAACATTCAAGAAGATCGACATTTGGTTAAACGGCTAGTATAATCTAAGTATGTAAGGAGCTCCTGTTTTTAGTGTTTCTTTAGGTTTTAGAAAAAGAGTTGATCTCCAAATTGATTAGATCGGTACCCTAATGCAGGGCTTCACCACCTTTACGATAGTTTTTCCATTCTTAGCGACATGGAGATGGCTCTGGGAATCGAATTTTGGTGCAACGAGGATCGTTATCTCTCTCAAGCTAAGATAGCATAACAAGGTCTCGCGCCGATTTGAGCGCGTACGGAAATGCGCCGCGCTTCATTTCGTTTTGAGTCTATTTCTATGTGGATAAAAGAATTACACTACGGCTTTCAAGACGATTTGAAACCCTGGCAGTGGTTTTCTCTTACCTAAGCTCTAAGTTTCCAATAAAGTCGGGAAGCTGTAACTTATCTCCAGCTTGAGAGACCCTGCTATGCTATGTTACCTTGAGAGAGAGCTTGAGAGATCCTCGTTGCACCACAATTCAATGTCGTTAAGAATCGAAAAACTATTGTGAAGGTGGTGAACCTTTGCATTGACTTAGATTATATTAGCCGTTTAATCAAACGTCGATATTAGTGAATGTTTGAATGTTATACTTGACAAGGCGAAATTTCAAGCATGTGATTCTCTTTAGTATACAGATAAGAGTGATGATAACTAGTATTCTATATCTTGCGAAATGTCGATGTGTGGCGTCCTTGAACACAACTCAGCCCAGCCATCTCGATATTCTGCGAGAGTTTGCACAGAATCAATCCATTCGTCGCTATTCCATATTCTGCGAAACCTTGCGTCTCGCCTAAACTGTTATCCTCGCCGAGTGTCCCCGGGTCCTCTTTCACCACCTCAGTCCAGAACTTCCGTTTTCGGCCAGATGGCCCTTTCCGGCTTGAATCCAACAAACTTCTCAGAACTCGTTGAACAAGGCGATCTACTGGTTGAACAAGGCGATCCGATCTGCGATTTCCTCAGTGTATGACCAAAGAAGCGAAGATAATTTTCTGAGCCACCTTCGATGGCGGTGAAAGATGTTGATATCCTTCACGTGTCATCCGCCGGTGTACCACATTACCTTCCGCGTGAAGATCTTCATTATGGCATATCCTAAGCCAAACATAGGAATGCAGCCGTCTCAGCAGCATTCGTTCCGTGCATTCCAGCATCTCCATCACCGTAGATCGCCCAAGTCTCTGATCCGTAGTCTCCGATCCATGATGGGGCGAATCGCGCATAGGTAGACTCTCAGCTTAACTTCATTGGTGATGGGGCTCCACCACAGGCGTTTCGTTAAGGAGCCAAAGGCATCATCCCAGAGAGCGAGAAAGAGCGTTCCGGGGCGCTATTTTCTGCTTTCCCGGAATATAACAACCTAGTTGGCGTACTCGAAATCAGTCAAGGATACAATGATAATGCTAAGACGATGTCGGCATCACACTCAACGATTGTTCTTCGCATGATGTCGTCGATAGCTAAGGCTGTTTGATTCCAGCTCCTAGTCTTTTCGAAGTCAAGTGAGACAAAAGTCATGTTTTTCCGGTTTTTTTTTTTGGACTTTTCCATGTAAATTATGGGAGAACCAAACCGTCGGGAAAGGAGAAATTCTGCACATAAGGGTTTTTCTAATTCCTCTATCCGAACATATGGGTCATTTTTTGAACGCTGTCCCGTTATTCTAGAGTGCGAAGGCTTGCCAAAATCCCAATTTTTGCTCGCTCGCCGAAATGAGTTTGATCTTGAATAAAATTCAACTCGGAGTAACTTAGTGCAAAGCACATCATCTTCCAGTATGTTGTAGCCGACGATTTCCTCCATCAGATCCCACATCAAACTTTTCCCCAAGTTTTGTATGGGAAAAGATTAGGAGGTGGGAAAAAACAGCGAGTTGACTGCTTTTTAGGGAAAACCTCTGAAAAGCTACCTAAAATTATACTTCTGGTCCTATTACCATGAAGTTATTCGCAGTTTCCTAGACCTAACAATGTGCACAGAATCTGAGCTTTTTTGGTAATTAAATGCCATTAATTCCATTTTTAAACAAATGAAAACTACTTAGAATTGAATTTTTCATATTTTAGGTGAAGTTTCGAGTTCCCATCTCCTTTGCAAAAATTTTGCTGAGTGGGGTATTGAACTTCTGTGGTCCCATTGTCACATCTTCAACACTTGTTCATTTTCAAAACAAAATGTTGATGCTTCCATGTTACTGTCCTACGGCTAGGACTAAATATAATATTTTGTAACTTATTTAATCATTCAATAGTATCTATTGTAATATTTTATAGTGTATACAATTATCTAATACTACGTAATATTTCCCTGGTTATCTTCCTGGTTATCTGTTCACTTTTTTTTTTCTTGGTATGGTTTACTACTGCCCACCGCACACTCCCTTAGGCTGCCCGCAGACCTCACATCCGCGCGGACGGCGCCGCCCGCATGGCTCTGCGCTTTATGGTTTGACGTTTGGTGGTTATTGAGCGTTCGCAACCGTGCACTCAATAACCACCAAACAGTAGACCGCGTGGGCAGCGCCGCCCACTCGGCGGACAGCGTCACTACCCTCATCCCTTGCAACCCCCTCCCTTTACCACCCTCGTTGGAAAAATCCCATCACACGCTTGACCCTGGACCGCACCGTTGCACGTTAGTACGCCAGAGCCAAGAGTAATCGAAATTGGCCGATACAAATATCACTACGCCAGGTTAGGACGCCGCAGCCACGAGTGATAGAGAAAAGCTGAGACGGATCTCACGGTCGCATTAGTGCACAGGCTTCACGTACGTCGCTCCTTCTGCACTTGGTCTCTTGCAGAGCAATCACGTGAAATTTGATACGCTCTGCAGCTCCGAGAAGGGCATGCAGGTCAGCGTCTGTGGACAATGTTTTCGTGTTGTAAGTACACAGTCTGAGACAGTCTCCATGACGAGTCGTGCGTGTGTCGCCTTAATCCAGAATCAAAGACGTCCTGAGCAACCTGAGATTTGGTCGCCTCTCACCGGTCGTCATACAGTCCGACGTCTGAGACGGTAGGGCCCAATGCGCTGGGCTCAGTGAATATGTTGGAACGGCAAAAAGACTTCCCCAGACTAAGCAACCATGCCACGGCGAGCTTAGCTTTCACCACAGGTCGTCGCCCAACTATGGATCTGGGAGCTACATTGCGACATTTTGCTAAGACGGTGGTGAATCTTAGCAGTGGTTTACTTCTAGCTAGGCTTCCGATTCCGAGAAGTCGGAATGTCGGATGTGTCGAACTCCTTCTCAGCTTGGAAGACCCTGTCAGAGGACGAATCTCCGCTCTGCATCGCATTTCCACGCCGCTATGAGGCGGCAAATCCCTGTGGAGGTTTATTTCGAGTCTAGATTGATCGCGTTCTTTATATAATGAGCAAAAAAAAGGGAATAGTCAGTAGTATAGAAATGCCTCGATTACTTAACAATTTGAACACATGAAGACAATTTTTTTTCAATCGCAATGCTTCGAATGATTGCCGTCTCCTGTTGCGCTGGAAAAAGCACGCTTATTTTACACCTAGCAAGTACAGCATTGCAAATTTTTTAATAGACTTAACGATCCTCTGGAACCTAGTCAATCCAAATCGATGTCAAATATAGTAAGGTCAAAACGACATGAAGCACAGTGCGGTGGAGCGTAGCGGTTAGGATCGGGTGAGGACCTCTGCTACCACAGTTCATTGTTGCAGTTCGCGATGGTCCCACCTCGATTCCAACTACTATCTACACCGCGCCGCTTATGCATCTGCACAGGGATTCGTGTCGTATTAACTCTTCTATATACGTCTTTTTTGTGCAGTAGTGTTCCCAATGTAGACTAGAAATCTGCATGGTCATCTCAAAATTCGGTTAAAATGTGTTGTAGAGCGCGTACACGCGATAAACTCTTTTTTTGTGGATTATTAGGACTACCTATAATTTGTACTTCTCCAACGTGGATGTACGACTCTTGAAACTCTTTCGATTTAGTGAAGTCTCGTTGCGAAATGCGTGTCAGCTGTAGCATTCCAAGTCAAATTCTTGTGATATGCGTGTGTATGTTTTGACCGTATATTTAAGGGTAGTAGAAGTAGTGTCGTTAACTTGTTCACATAGTTCAAAAATTGTTCCCCTAATTTCACTTCTACTTTCATTCTTTGTCTGTAATTTGAATAGGTTTTCTTTTGGTAATTGATTAACTCGTTTAAAAGTAATGTAAAGTAAAAAGTAAAGTAAAAAGTTTCATAGTAATACATATTCAAAAGGTGGGGAGGGGAAAAGAGAGGCTCGCACAAACTGGGTGGTATGGCCGAGAGATAGACTATTATCTCGTCGGAAGACTGCCTTCGACAACACATGGTGCATATCAGCTGTTGCTGCTGCATCTCGATAAGTCGATAAAATTTTGTGTGTCTACAATAGTTCGTTAGTTTTTACTGTATGTTTTCTTATCCTGCTGTTAATGTTATTCCAGTATTTGAATCATTGTGTCTGTGTATGTGCTTCCTTAGGTCTCGGAATTCCGTACACGAATTTCCACAGAAGTTCCTCCACGTCAGTATTACTTTGCGTTATGGATTCAGGTAGGTGTATTTATACATAAGGCGACGTATACAGGGTCAGCGTGTAGTTGGGAAAAAAAACCCTTCTGATAACGAACCCCCCCCCCCCTGTAGGAGAGCCTCCAGAAAACGCTTCCTTCCTTCTCTTTTTAGTATAGCCGCTTATATAGCAATTAAAAACTAGTTATAATAAACAAAATTAAAGAAACAAATTGGATGCTTAATAAATAAATCAAATAATATAATAAAGCAAATATTAATAAGTAGTAGTATAAATGTAAACTGACGCAGGTAAAATTAAAATATATTATATAATGTAAACGCCACTGATAGCTCACTGTAAGGATTAGAAGTAAGTCAGTACATATGGGCACATATAAATTGAAAAGATGGGGAAGCTCTCAACGTGTGTTCGACGGCGGAATTCGTCATTTGACAATGATAACAAACGGTCGAGAGTTCGACCCCCGCAGGCACCATTCTTCTTGTAAAATGGAAAAAAACAGCTGGAAGCGATGGAGAACGCGTTTTAAAATCATTTTCACACTATTACTGTTTACAAACAATTTTACTCATCGACAAAGAAAACGAACGGTTGAGAAATCGATCCGAGCCCCCCCCCCCCCCCCAGGAATTTTGTCATTTTTGCAAAATGGAAAAACAACTAATACCGAGGCAAAACGCATTCTAAAAACACCTTCTCGAATTCAACTTTATAAACTACGAGTTGAATTATTGGACTTTGTTTGAAGTCATACAGATTTTGATGCGTTGCCGGAAATCTGAGATTTCGCACATTTCCTGTTGCGAGATTACGGTTAAAAAATTGTATTTTAATGAAATTTCAATAGATCAGCTTCAGCCGACCAGAGATACTGGATATTCACTCTTTGATTGCTTCTCTCATACTCAATATTTCCCTTTTTCTTGGTGATATTTTTTTTTAAACAACTCACTTAAAAGCAAGGCTTCATTCAGAGCGCGCTATACTTTATACTCTTTTTCTTGCCTTTTTACTCATGACCCCTCGCAGTTATCCTAATCTTGATGTCCTTCATTTATTTAGTATTTTCCCAAATTAGTCCAAAAGACAAAAGGACCAAAAGATGTGAAATTGTATCGGCAAAGTCTTTAAAAAATACTTCAAGCCATCTATTTTTCTCACATTTCGCATCTCTTAATATGAGCTTATTTGATGCCTTCATCTTTTTTCTTCTTGCTCTCTTCATTTTTTCTCCTCTGCTGACAAGCCTTACGATCCCCCTCCTCCGACACTACTCTTAGGATGCCTGTTGTGAAATTCTCAATGCACGCTTGACCCTGGACGTATGCTTTGTTTTGTATAGTGAAATACTAGAACCAGTCGTTCGTTCATAGTTTTGTTTAGAATTTTCATTCAGATTTCGATCATATCGTGTCTTCTTGTGTTATCTGGGCTTTTTTCTGGACTTAATCTAGGCTTAATGTCTCTTACTCCACAAGAGCTTATGCTTATTCAAAAGTCAGGTACTGTTTTTTTACTTGGATATCAACAATTCTGCAGCTTACCATTAATAATGAACTGATAGAGCTACACAGTTTTTTGTCATTCATTGTCGCGGGAATGTGCGCAAGATGAGAGGGCAGGTGCAAATGGAAGCTACTTATTTCAAAAGACGAGACGAATTCCAGCGTTATTTGAGGTACCAAAAAGGAGTAGTTAGAAGTAGAAGAAACTAGACATGGTCCACTGAGCCAGGACGGAATTACATATCGTCTGTCTCCCGACTGAGGTTCGACACGAACCTCTACTTTTGTGGACGGTTGGGAACGAAATGCGGTTTGCAGTCCCAAAGTAGTTGGTACAATTTTTTTTCGTCGAACATTTTCACATGTTTCGCAACTTCACCTCACATGGAGTGTTAGGAGCATGCATGGGCACAGTTTCCTTTTTCTAACATTTGCGGTCAATTGTGACCTAAGCTCACTTCAGAACCCTCCAAAAAAATTTAGGATTTAGTTTTTCCAGTTCCTACATATTCGATTATTTCTTTAATGAGGTGATAACTCATTGACAAATTTAAGTTCTCTCTAAACTAGTTTTTGATGGAAATGGATTCATACAACAGAAAAAGAATAAATTCCGTTCGTAAGCAACGGAATTCTAATTGGACACTAGAAGCGCCGTTCAACTTCCTTAACTCCTTGTCTAATGATTAGTAAGGTATTTGATGAATACAGCCAAAAAAAGCTTAAATGTTCGATAAAAGGCGCGAAAATTGGTGGGATCAGGTCACTTTCAAGCTTTTTTTCGTTAATAAACTAGTGTTACATGCCGTCGTGGGCCGTGGGGCAGCTACTGTAAAACCGGTAATTCTTCGACAGAAGAGAAAATGACGAAGACTCGGGTTGTTTCTTCATAACTGGCCTCAATCTGGTCTCTGTCACTAAATCTAATAATACTAGTACTAATAACTAATACATCTGGGCAACAAAGATGAGATCTATCGATAGAATGTGACAGGAATTCTTAAAATCTACTGATAAAACTGTTCTTGTGATAAGTTACCTGCCGCTATATATTAGCAAGGCTTAGTCTCAGACAGTTGATGCCTGGATGATATATAATCCTCAACGTGAATTGATTGTTTGTAATGTAAAATGATAGTCACGTATTCGTAATGTACGTGCTAAAGGATAAAAGGACAAGGTTTCTAGTGGTAATCGATCCGCTTGGGATGTGCCACCACGTTCACTTTAATTCAGAATCGTTTGAGGTTAACGAACGTGTAAATGGCCTACACAGTGACTTGCAGGGGCTAGCCGATGTTTCAAATAAGTGTTTTTATCCTCCCAGACAAATCTGGTACCAGTTTATCGACCCCGGAGGAATGAATGGCTTGCGCTTGCGCGGATTCGAACCTCCGATCGATCGTGAGGGCAGCGCAATCTCTAACCGACTGCGATACACCCGCCCATAACATGTTCGTAATAACATGTACATGTTATTACGAACATTTATTACATCTCACACCTTTAGTTCCGGAACTTATCCGAATCGCAATGTTTGAACTTTATAAACGACTGTCATCAATGGCTAAATACGTTCTTTTTGTGAATTCTGGAACGGATTTGTTGTGCAACGCATTCGTTTCTGGTTTTTCTAGCTCTAGTTATTGGAGTTAGAAAGTTTTTGGAAGTCTGTGAACTGTTAACGAATGTCTTCTGACTATACAATGCTTTACAGATTGGGACCAGTCCTGAGAATTACTTGGATTTTTCGCAGTATTTCCCAGTTGTAGCCAGTTTCGATCGTATAAAGATGGGAACTTAACTTAGTTCTATAAAGAGCCTACTTTTGCGATTAGTTGAAAATTTTTTCAATTACCAAATAGGATGGTCCTATGCATCTTTCTCTTTGGTAATGTATTGAATGATGTTAATTCCGAAGATTTCTTCACCATTCAAATTTCCATCACAGGTTCAGTTAACCTCTGTGGAACGCCATTATCAACTAAGCACTGTTGTGTAGATAAGGGATGGAGAATCGGTAACTTCAAGTGCGGACGAACAATTTTTGAGGAATTTAAAGGAAAAAAGAACCAGATACACGTAATACTCTTCTGAGTTAAGAAAATGAATATATGTTTCATTTCACTAAACACATTTTGAAGAATGGCGAAATGTAAAACATCTTATTGTTGAAAGTTACGTAAGTACTGCTTGTAACCCACCAAAAATTTTAATTTCACATTGATTTGATTCGGAAGTCAGAGGAATTTTTGTTTGGAACCTTCAAACTGGATATGTTTGAAACCTACAAACCGTTTGTGTTTTTGGAATACAAGGATGAAAAAAACTTTATCTCTTGGCGTTACATTGGCCGTTTTCAGCCGACACAAAGATCCATGTTGGCAGGTTCATTTTTATGCACATAAAAGAAAATTGAGAGATAAAGCAAAAAAAAAAACAGCAAAATCGTTTTTGCTTGAAATTTTCGAAATAGCGATGTTATTGATCAGTGCGCACAAGTCTCCCGCGTGTTTTCGTCTCGTTCCATGCACCAGGAATAGAGGATCGGTGTATTCTGGGCGATTCGATATCCCGTGCAGCTTTTTGACGTGGGCAGTGGGTGTACTTTTTTTTGCGCATGGAAATCCGCGTCGAACAGGTGGACCTATACTCCGTCCCTCTCTCCCACTGCGGTTTCATTGTCCAAGGTTGAGGCAGCTCCTTCATGACGCATAAAACGAGTGTGTCCATTCTGACCTATGTAATCTTTAACGCTCATCTTTTTCTTGGGCGCTGAGAGCAAGTACCATTCAGCCTTTATTCTCTTGAATAATTCCGGTTACAACTCATGGATGCTGGAGGCGTGAAAGGCTTTTGCGCAATCGACGGTGTCAAACCATCGATCTGGGTTCAAAAATGGCCTCGAACAATGTATCATCATCAAACCTAGCACAACCTGGGGGTGGATAGATAAGTACAAACGTGAGAGCATGAGATGTGAAAAAAGAGGGAAGTTCATAACACAACATATTAGCAGCCATTTGATGCTTGAGTGGAATGAGAACCGCGTGAAATTTGTCACTATCGATCGTGTAAAAGCAATGGGGATCTGTTTCCACCTCCTTACGCAGCATTCGTTCATCTACCCGCGTGTAGAATAAAATAGAATCACTGCAGTCGGGTTCTGTACGAGAAACCTATCCCGTCTAATTTTCTCATCTTTTGCAAAGTTTACATTTCAACAAGTCACGGAGGACTTCAGGGTTACACTCAAAATTGTTTGACTGTTTCCTGAGTGCAGTGTCCATGCGAAACCGTCAAATCAGGTGATTCCGGTAGACTCTTAGAGAAGAGTTCCTCCATGTTCGGTAGCAATTCGTACGACAAATAGGCTTTCATACAGTTTGCAATTTGAAAATTGATTTGAGCGGGGCCTGACAATTTGAATGGAGAACTCGGATGATGCCTTCTTTTCACATATTCTATTTTGTTAGATAATTTCAAATTATGCTTTTCTCTGGTTCCTCATCTTTCGGAATCGTTATCTGTATTATGTGACGTCTGATCTTGGTGTTGTGACTAGTTCGACTTTTGTTTGCAATGAGAATTGAGTATGCACTTCTTAGAGGAGAATTTTTCCATGTTCGGATGAGTATTCCGCAAGGTTCAAGCGACCTTCTAACAAGTCATTTTAATCATTAATTCTGTCAACTACGAAGGTGAAAATATGGGGCCATTGCGATGATAACGGTTGGCAGAAAGTCACCAACGCGTGTGTTGTAGGGGAAACTCGTGCAACTAGGCCAAATAGGGCGGGGTTCTAGTGATTTTTTGAAGTATTCCGTGCAGTTTTTCGAAATGAATGTCTTGGAGTGGGGAAAAAATAAGGCGAAATTTCGAGAGCGAAAATGAGATAGGACTCTGACTTAAAGGCAGCATACCACGAATCTGCGGTGGTACGGATTTCAGGTGGGGTATTCGTTTACGGGAGATTATGAAGAGGGGTGATTCCGTCCATTTCTTCCTAATTGCCGTAAACAAACGGCCCGGAATATGCGGCGCGTGCACAAGGCTGGCACGCTCCAATCGAACTTCTTGTAGAAAATAGCGCGTCGGAACGCCCGAAGCCGTATCTTCCAGGCCGTTTTTTACGGCAATTAGGAAGAAATGGATAGGATCACCCTTCTCTCCATAATCTACGAACCCGTATAGTAATACTCCACCTGAAATCCCTACCACCTCAGATTCGTGGGGTGATGCCTTTAATCTTGAAGTTTCCTGCACACCAGTGCACTACGAAATAATTGGAGAAGTGAAAGTAAAATTTTGGAAAGCAGGAATTGTAAGCCAGCTAAACCTGTAATCTAAACTTTTAGGATCTAAAGCTGAGCGTAAATACGCAGAAGTTATATTACCTGTCCGCTCAAGAGGAAACCTTCTCCTTTGCTCTCTTCTTATTGGTATGTTCTTATCACTCTCTGAATCGCTTATAAAATTCCTTTATTCTTCCAGGCAACGTTTGCGTTAATTCTGGTATCTCTATTCTTTTGGATAATCTCACTTCTGGATATGTGGCTCTAATAGCCTCTTCGGCTGGAATTGTTGTGTTTGGCGAGATTTTCCCTCAAAGTCTTTGCGTCAAGTATGTTTGTGTTCGCAACAGTTGGACGAATACTCTAGTGAACTTTACATAAAACCTTCTTCGTTTGCCTATTTATGTACGATAGACTTAGACTGCAATTTTCACCGATTTTTTTTTATTCCCACTGCTCAGTTGACACCGAAGTGTGAACACTGAGCAGTGGGAACAAAATAACCTATCCAATGTTTGGCAAATCCCGTAACCTCTCAACTCAGGTTTTTCGTGACAAAAATCTAAAGATATAAAATTATAGAGTTTTTGGAGTACTTCAGCAGCTTGTGCTGTGGACATTGAGATGTGGGAAGAAACTCTTTCAATCGTTATTGTTTCCAAACAATGAAAGTTCAATCTTTAACTCTTCACCACTTGTTGTTCTCTTTGCTATGGTCGAAAGGATCAAATACCTTTTAAGGACATAACGAGTATAGTATAGGGTTGGATGAAAACCTTGTCTTCTTTGTTCTCCTTGCGTCTGACTTCTTTGCTCCTATACATTTCGTCTATTCTCCTCGCATTTTACAGAATAGGGTGGTTAGATTATTTAGATACTCTGCTCATTTGGAATTTATTATGTACTCTAAACTAGTGGCAAAGAGAACCAATTACAAAAATTAGGCTTTCTGAGACGAGATCGCTTGGATACGAGAAGATACAAATGAGTGCGTATCGTCAGGGACCCACACCTTCTGCGACAACCTATCCCTAGGGATAGTGTGTAGCAACGATGATCGGCGATTGTGCAGTAGTTAATATTATCAGCAGTCCGTTGTGGTGCTCCTCTCTTATGCCTCACCCATCTCAACATTACTGTACTGACTGTGCGGCTGTTTTTGTGGGTATTTGTCGAGAATGTAGATAGACCAAGCGATTTGGTTTACTTGACTTGAGTGGCGGGCGGATGCTATGACCTAACGCGGTTTACCCGCATTTTCGGCAACGTGAGTCGTCCTCGATCATATTTGAGCCCATCTTATTCCATCCACCTCTAGAGCTCGCACTGAATCTGTTCATTTGCGCTGTTCCATATCCTGCAAAACGCTACGTTTCACCTGATTTCTGTGGATGCCAGGTTTCATCAGATCTTCCTTAAACACTTCGATCCAGCATTTCTTTTACGTCCATGTGGCCTTTTCCTTTTGAATCTTACGGTTTCCTTATAATCTGACCAAAAAAGCAAAACGAGTTTTCTGCGGCTACTTTAGAGAGCGAGGGCAGATGCTGATGTTTTTTTTTTTGCGTTATTCGCCGGTACGCTGTATCCACTTCTGAGTAATGCAATTTGTGACACACTTTCGGGCAAAAGACCAGACCCTTTCCCATGCAGTCAGTGAGCTTCTCCATCACTTGGAATGGTTGTTATTTCTCTGAGTAGACAGAAGTTTTTTTTATATACGAGTAAGAAGACGGGAAGGGAAGAACTAAAACGGAATAAAGAGGCTCGACTGTTGCAGTTGCTTGCCTTGCAGGTCTTTATAGTAGTCAAGTCTTCGGTGAATATTCATTTGCTCGATTTGGGTCCTTGAGATACTGGGGTTTAAACCATGACATATAAACACGATTGCACGATTATCACAAGATTCTCAAAAAGATTAGATCAAAAATAACAACGCCAAACCACCAATTCGAACCAAATATATGGATGAGCTGTACCGAGCAAACATAGAAAAACCTTGACGGGAAAACTACGGCAAAGAAGATGAACAGAACTATCGGGAAAGCAGTAACTCAGCGGGGAGAAAATGCGATGTCGATCCTTGTTTTATATACCGATCCGCGTTCTTATGATGTTTCGAAATCCTCCGTTCCCTTGCTGTAGGAACTTCGGGTGTTTCTTTTTCAATCGCGCTTTCGCGATACGAAGAGAATGCTGGAAAATTGGCTGGACGGAGGTAGACGTAGCACGTATAGTGAGGAAAGGAATGAGAAGACTATAGTAGAATGGTGTTATTTCTTTGAGTGGACAAAAAATAGTTCTTTTATATGCCGATTGCACAAGATCTTCTGAAACATTTCACAAGGCTTACGCTCAAAGTCCCTTATATACATCTGAAGAGATCTTCTAGAACATTCTACGAGATGCACTCCGAGTGGAAGTCCATTACATATGACAGAGGCACCCTTCTAGAACATTTTAACCATTTATTTGGTCTTTATGTTATAAGTTCAACATAAGTGTCCTTCCATTTGTATGCTGTGTATGTAACATAACCATGTTTTCAATTTTCCAATCGTGAACGTCATTTAAGTAGTCGAGGACATGCCTCTATCAACCAACATGGCAATTTCGCGCTCTAGCGGGAGGATCGCTTGCCCCACCTAGGCGTGCAGCAACGAAACCGCGACGTCCATGCAAGTATCTCATAGTCTCTCTCATATCTCATGTAATGGGTATGGATACGTGCACAGGAAACTCGCTTTACATGGTGATTGATACTTTTATGAAGTGAACCGGATTACATCTCACTTCTTGTTCTCTGAACAAGTTTCATTTTTCATTGCATTACACACACGATTCCAGTGGGGTGGGCGGAGTGTAATGAACACAGTCCAAGTATGCGTACCCTGGCCTGCTAGTGGTTTATTCGACAAGCACAGATTTGACGGCACTCAATCGGCTATGGATTCGTAAAGACTGTCCATCGTTACGGATAGGTGCTTAGGGGGTAGAAAAAGGGGAATTTATTCCTATTCTTCCTATTTCCAAAATCGTTCTTAGTTATTTCCAAAGTCATTCAAATTTCATGCTCAAATAGAGGACCAAAAACTGATATCAAAACCGTGCACGATATTTTGCCAATTTTAATTTTATTTCACCTCCAAGCAATCTTAAATAGCCGCAAAGAACCATGAACACTGCTACGAAAGATTTAACAATTCTTAGCTTAAATAGAGGACCAGAAACCATGTATTACCACCATGTAATTCGCACGCAGTATCGACCCAACAACGTTGACATGCACTTTTTTCAACAAGTTTCTTCACATTTTTCGTCAGTAGAAATGAGTTCTTAGAGTGGAACTTATACTACGCTTTCGTTCACTTAGCTCTCCTACTGTTTATATCACCTTATATTCTGTGATTAAAAACAAAGAGGAAGAGATGCCGTGAGTGCTGAATGTGCTTCACTCCCAGGAAAATTGGTAACGATTTCGCAATCGCGAGTGTGGTTGTTCGATAAAGCACCTTGCAATGGGATCGTAAGATCATTGTAATTAGGCCCCGCTTTAATTGCGACCTGTTCAGACAATTCACGAATGAAGTGTTACGTTCCCAAGTTGTGTTCTCAAGAAATCTTATGAGAACTTCTACTGTTCCTATTCGACGAAGATAATCAAGTTTGATTGTCTTCGTTGGCGAGGAACAGTTAAAGTAACGTCGTCTCTCACGTTGAACAACATTTTGTTTTCTGTAAACTTTCGATTCGAGTCGTAAGTTGAATTAACTTTAGTTGAAACTTCGACTTCTTTGTAGCTTGATGTTGAAGCGTAGACGAAGATAGTCAAAACTGGCGTTGAACCAAATTTTTCATCCAAAAACGTTCCATTCGGGTCGTAATTTATTCGTAACAGTCGATGCTCTTTGTCACCGTGTCGAAGAGAACACCGACTTCATCAACTCTTCTACTGTCGCATTTCCCTAGGAACAGTACTTCTCCAGAAACATGCTGCGTTTGGTTGGTGGCATCTCTATCATCAATACGATGACGTGGTACTTATTTTTCCTGGCTTGCACGTGACTCCTAGCATGCGTCGTATATACAGATCGTCATCCTCATCCTTTTCGGTTTCTAGCAGCCAAGATGACTCCCGCAACCTCGTCCTTTCTGTCGTTGCCGTTCCTCTAGAGTCACAAGACTCTCTATTTCCGTTTCAAGCGTTTACTTTTGAAACTCATGGCCAGGTTGGTGGACTCTAATAGCACGGGTTTTCTTGCAGAGCGGTGCGTCCCTTTGAAACGTACAAATAGAGGTAGCTCCAAATCGCCTCCCTTGCACCTCCCAGACACTTGATTGCAGGCTTTTAGCCGGACTGGTGTGGGTCTAGAGAGGTACTGTAAGTCAGTTGTGAAAAAAAGCAGACAGGGAGTACATCCCTTGAATCCTTGTCTCGGTTTGAAGTGGTTCGATCTTTCTTCTAGGGCCAATTCTAACGTCGAAATCAGCAATGATCTTGTGGAAGATGTTAGCTTCTCCGTAGAACTTCTTTGGGTTCATATAGAACGCTTTCGATCCTCCTTTATAATTTCATGCTAGAGCGTAAGAGGTTAGTTGCAATGCTATACAAGTTCATAGCAGTTACAAAATGAATGAAATATGAAAAACGAAGAATTTTAAAACTGGAGGTTAGCAATTTGCGTTAATCTAAAGGTTGAAGTCCTCAATTCAGCTCGAAACTTGATGTTATCTGCTCGAGTGAAGCCGGCGATAGTCTCATTCCGGTCAAACGGCTAGCTTCACCGCACCGCTTCGAGCGCGGCCGCTTACGCACTTATACCCAGCTTCAGGTTGCTTCCACCCGACTATATCAACATACAAACACGTTAGTAGTTTGTCCATGAAACTAGGGGATAAGCTTAAACTTGTTTCGGGTCGACTGAAAAGCGCTTTGTAAATAAATTCAAAGGAACTATCAAACTTTCTCTAAGCTTCTTTGAAATATGTTTTTTTAATCATACTTCATGTCATTCCGCTTGCCATCACCTGTCAGCCATGGATGTGCTTTTGAAAATGTGTTTTTAATTTTAAACTTTATTCCTGGACTGTTTGTACTGATGGCAGTTAAAATAATTAATTGTGATGATTGTGCCTAATCGTGATGATCCTGCGAGGTGGATTTGATGTGCCTGCTGAGCAGCGATTGCGAAGTCGTTATTGATATTACAAGAACTTTTCTGGGAATGTGATGTTAGCAAACTAGCCTATCTACTATAGCAGAGAACCCACCATCGAAAATTTCCTCGAATGATTCTCTCATGTGACTTCCACTTACAAGGTGGGTAGAGGTTATGGCATAACGCGGCTATCCGCATCTTAGCCAGGGTTTGTTGTCTTCAAACAAATCCGAACCAGTCTTGTTCGATCTTCTACACAGCTCGCACATATTCTAACCGTACGTCGCCATTCCTAAACTGTCGGAACTTTACGTTTCGACTGAACTCTTTCAACACCAAGTGTTCTCGGATTTTAATTTACCTTCTGTTAAAACTTTCTTTTGTGACCAAAAGCCCTTTTAAATCTGGGAGCATCCTAAAGACAACTAGAAAAGACATTCAGACGACCTCCTTATAACGCAACCAAAGAAGTGAAGACGATTTTCCTCTTTGAGGGAGAGAATGAGGGTAACCGCTCATTTGTGCTCTGCTTCCAGAGCTTTTCTCCGGAATACAGGACACATAGTTACCTGAAAAAAAGGACCAGTTCCTGCTAGTTACTTTTGTGACTACATGAGAAGGTCGAACAGGACGTTAATGTACGTACACGTATAATCCGCCGGTATTCCGTACTCACTTCTGTGTAAAATTCTTCTTCCCTGCATCCCATTTTTGTCTGCTTTCCATGCAGTCAGGCTTCTCCTCATGGTGCTCCTAAAATCTCCAATCCGTATATCATGATAGGAAGAATTGCAGATAAATATACTCGCAGACTGATTCCATTGGCGATAAGGGTCGACCACAGGCGCTTGGTCAGTGAGCTGAGTGCCGAATTGACTTTAACACTTCTTCCTTGAATATAGTTCTCTTGTAGTTGCCATCGATTTTAAGCATACTTATAAAATAATAGAGCTAATCCACAAGTTCTATAAGTGGTCCGTCTACCTTGATTCCCGCTGAAGGTCTCGAGGGGACTCACATTTTCTTTCATTTGTCAGGGCAGAGATGGCTGCAGCCAGCTTTGATACAAGGTTGACAATATGTTGAAGTTTCGTACTGCTTTCCGACGGCTTTCCGATCCCTGAAGTCGACCAGACGGTCACCGTTGTCCGACGCACTCCGCTGGATAATACCATTTTCCTAGCACATCGGATTCGGATATCTGCTTGAGGAATGTTCCTCGCCAGATCGTAGTCGGGCTGAAGTTTGAGAGTCCTCATCTTCTGCTTGTGCTGCTCTTCAGGCGTTAAAAGGGTTGACCCCTGCCACGTGAGCTGATGGCGTCGATGATTCCGCTTAAGCGTGGGAGCGATGATGAGACCAGTCTGTTCGCACAAGTCGACCAGAAGGTCATCGTTGTCCGACGTGCGCTCCGCTGGATAATACCATTTTCTAGCCCATCGGATTGTTGGCATGGTATTTTAGACATCAACGCATTGAATTCTTCATAGAAGGCGTCCTAACTGTTGTCTCCAGCGGTTTCCGTAGGTGTTGGGCACTTACGATCCAGAGTTTACGTCCTCAGCAATCCCGCAGTCGTACAAAGGCGCATCTAGTCAACGTTGAGCCAAATTTCTCCACCAGGTTGTTGTAATCGTTCCCCACAGCTATCGCGCAGCCACCTACTTTGTTCTCATCCGCAGTATATGGTGCAATTTTCGATGCTGATAACGGGTCGATCTCTGATGCGTGTATCCTGCAGTGCAACAAAAGGCGCACAGAAATATCGTAGAAGCCTAGCCAGGGCGGCTTGTTGGAGTTCATTCCATAGTGTTCGGCAGTTCAGCGAGAGGAAACGAATGGTTGTTGCCGAAGATTCCATGCTCCCTTCAGGCAGTTGATTTTTCAGGTTTTGGGCTTTGGCGATGTGCTGCACGACAGCACCTTTTTGCAATGTGTGGGAATCTTCTGCCTATAACAATACGGGTTATATAGCTCGTACGTTCCCAATGCGTACAGTTGAACGACTGATTGTGTTTAGTTGGCCACCAAGTGCAGGTAGCAATCAGACTCGTATATGCGGTCTCTGGTGTTCAAACCGCAGCAGCTGTTTTCCTATTCAAGTCTTTGATTAAACGTACGAACTTTATTGCCATTCCAATGACGCTAAGCGCAGAGAAGAGAGCCTCGATGAGATTGAATGCGGTTTCGGTGAAGAGAAAAGCTAACTGCGTCGGTCTCGAACGTCGCTGCCACACTCAATTTACTGACAATAAACATCTGGTCAATCGTTGATCGAAAAGGCGGAAAGGTGGCTTGTTCATCAGGGGTGGTTTCTTCACGTTGTTTGGTAAGCCTATCCGGGATGGTCCTCTCCAAAGCCTTGTACGAGTTACGTAACATCCATAGTCCTAAGTAATTTTTGGGTTCTGTGGAGGAATTATAATAGCGCGTCTCTACGTCTCTACGTCTCTACGTCTCTTTATCATCTCACGAACCTTAGGTAGAGGAAGACCAAATAGATTGCTTTCAAATAAAGGGATAGAATGACAGAAACTGTCCCTATTTGTTATTTTTATATTTGTTATGTTGCCAGTGTTTTCTTCCATAGGACTAAATAAATCTACGGTACAAGGAGAGGATCGGCTCTCACTATTTACTATCGTACATACATGATGTTGGGATGATAGCAACAGTGCTATAACTATTCTTTCTGATTGTCAATTGCTTCAATAGGGTCTTACGTACAAATGAGTAGGGGAAAAAGGAGTTGCGGTAGAGGCATCCAAAAAGTGGTCTAATGGTTACCTAACCAGATTTCTTGGAGTCTGAGCTTTTAAACAGGGTTGGTTGATTGAGTAACTATGTTAATTATGCTAATGAATTGTCGTCCAAGTAATTACGCTAATGGACGTAATTAATGTAATTACTTGGGCATCGATGCGAGCTCCGGTCAGATAGCAATCAGTGTGAAATCACGAAGAGCCAACGGAGTAGCAGCAGCCATTTCCGCCGTTACGCAAATGAATTGCAGATTCTGGTTGATTCTGGCTTATAAACGGCGATTTTCGAGAATATTTCGCAATCAGCGTTCAACCAACATGGAGCAGTAACGAATTTCGAACCGTTTTCTTAAACTGTTTGGCCTCCAGACATAGGTAGCCATTAAGACGAATTTTGACAAAAATTATAATTAGTCAATCAAGATTATGCTTTTTAACGTAATCATCACTCACTCAACTCTGGTCTGTGGCTCAGGCATCAAGAAACTTGGTTAAGCAGCCGTTACGACCACTTTTTGCGTGGCCCTTCGACTAACTTTTCCCTTGTGTGGATTCGTACTCCATCAGTGAAGCAGTTTTTTATTATTTGAATTTGTCAATCACGACGTCCTAGCTTACCATCCCTATTAACAACTTAGCGGATTGAAGATAATGTACATAACACTAAAGTATTAAGGAAGTATATTTCTTTCCCTCAGCAACACATTAAGATTGCAGAAAGGTAGGAGTCCAGTAGTTACAGGTCACGATGGTTGACATAAATTGGGTCAATCTTTCTATGCTCATTAAAATTGTAAACTTCATGAGTTTTTTCTTCTATACTGTACTATGAAAATATCAGTTCCTAATAAATCCTAGTAACTCTTAATAAATAACGGTTTCTTTATGCATAATTCGGCTGAACAGTTTATTTTGCAAGAGATGTTCATTTAACGTGAATTATCTGTTAAATCTTTCGAGGGTGTTTTTTTTTTTCAGAAAAGGTCTGGCCGTTGGCGCTTACACTATTTGGATGACACGTTTCTTTATGATAGCTACTTTCCCTATAGCTTATCCTATTTCCAAGGCAGGGATTTCTTTTTTTTAAATAAAAAATACCCTTTACGACTGTGCATAGAAAAGTTTAATATGAGACATTTTCTGGATTCCTTTGCAGGTACTCGATTTTGTTCTCGGTGAAGAAGTTGTATCCTATGATCGCAAACGCCTAATGGAGCTTATTAAAATGAGTAACGAGGAAGGACTAGTCGAGGAGCTGAAGATAGCAGTTGGTGCAATGGAAATCAGCGACAAAACTGTAGTTGATGTGATGACGCGCATAGACGTAAGTATTATGTGCCTTTTAATCGTGTATTGACAGAACCCGTTGTGTGGGAAGATGCAACGTAAGCTATTGCTTTTTTCTCTAATTATGGTTTGCCTATTGCTGTTATGAGGGATGTAGTTTGTAACACAAGGAATAAAAAACAGATGTTGTAAACAGCGGAGGGTTTTCTAATAATGTTGGATAGTATTCACCTTTCTAAAAGTGACGGAATTCATCTTGTCATGCAGAGACGTTTCTTCGCATACTTGATCAGTTTTTCCTGCCTTGCGCTACCTCGACTACTAAACATAAGTTGTCTTCTTTGGCTGTCCTCTGTCTTCATTTACTATCTTGCGTTCGAATTTATATCCTGATTCAAAGCCGTCCAGATAACATATAATACTTATATATATATATATATATATATATATACTTTATAATACTTTTATTTGTCATGCTTTCAAAGCTATCGTAAAAACTGGGAATGAGGACTGAGGACTGAGACCAGCCGTAGAAATGATTCATAACTTTCACCCTCACATTTCACACCTACATTTAAAGTTGGTGTGACGATGGAGTGTTGGCAATAGGCAGTTCATGTCCACTGCACTGTCGTTACGAGTCGTCGGCATAGGTGGCAGCCAATGTAAAACAATTTTTGTGTTGTATCCAAGCAAAGGGGAGGGTGTGGCGCTTTCGGTTACAGGTCCGCATGTACGACTCTCAATAACCTCGGCATGTTGATGTTTTCATAATTGGTTTCTTTAATTGAGCTGGACACAAGGTTCTTACTATCCTTTATTCGTGGCTAACGTTTCGGCAATATCGCCTTCTTTAGAGTTTGAAAGGGTGAAGTCGAACGTGATCTATCTGATCAAACGTCTTATTCGCCCAATAAAGAAAGTCCTAAGTTTACTGCTGTTTTTTTTATTTATAAAAAAAAAAAAAAACCCCCCCTTTAAATAAAAAAAATTTTTTTTTCGCCCCCGATGATAGATAGGGGACGTGGTATAAAGTGCCGTTCGCGGTTATGGTTATTCTAGCTCAGAACTACTTGTACCGTCCAAGAGTGCGGCAGACAACGCTCTGCCCATTCTTTCATCCAATCCTATTGCTGGCAATTGTTCTGCTCATCTGTATTCACATAATAAAGACATTTCACTGAACCACCGCTTTTTGGTCTGTTCAATTAGGGTGATAAAATCCCTGAAGTCTCTAGTCACCCACCCACACAGTTTGGTGCTTCGGCTAAAATAAGCCATTACTCTCCCGCGTCAAAGAGTAACATCTTTGAGGCCAGGACTGTCAAGAAACAGTTGATCAGACCTCTGTCAAAAGCTACAGTAGGTCAAAAGAAGTTTATCGCATTTGCATAAAGAAAGAAATGGCACTGCATTTTCACAGAACACCAATAGTTCTTAGCGCAACGACGCTAAAAACGTTAGTATCCCGTTACAGGGAATACACTAAACAGGTTGAGTACTCAGCAATAGATAAGGGAACTTATCAGAAATGCCGATCAGCCACAGCCCTACTACAAAGTAGCATAAGGCAAATAAAAGAGGAAAGAGAAAATCTCCAAGAATTATATAACGAGGTTAGAGACGAGTATAAAAACTGCAGAAACAAGTCCGAAAGGAAGGATTTGATGATTGAAATTGAACAAATAGAGGAAGAATCGCAGCTACAATCTGCGGTAGCTGAAGCAAACGACCTAACGTTCATGCTAACAGCGCGCCTTGATGAAACCAAAAGTATGCGCGAAATTATGGAAATCAAACTGGGATACATGTCCCTAAAGCCTCAAAGAGACGATAACGTCAACAGTGAAGAAAACGAAGAAATGGATGGCGAAATGTATAACACAAACGAAAATTGTGTGCGAGACACCACAATGCCATCGTGCTCACAAGACAAATCAAATTCAGCATCCACATGCAATAGTGGCACAGCCAAAAGGACGCTGAGGTCAATAAAACCTCCACAAGCCACACTACCAAAATTTTACGGGAATTATGACGACTTCCCAGGATACTGGGCCATTTTTGAAGCCCTTGTCCATAACAGTGAAGAACTGGACACTATGGAAAAGATACTCCTACTCAAAGAAAGTTTAAAGGGAAGAGCGCAAACAGCCATCAAAGGGATAAAACTCATTCCTGAAAACTACAATTGGTTGATCAAGACTTTACAGGAGAATTACTCCAATCACCAGTCTAATAGATCACAAATAGTCAAAAATTGGTCAGTATGAGTGTGGCGAACAATTCCGCCGACAACTGTTCTGCAACACTTGATCAAATAAGGATGCTGACCAACCAAATGATTTCTGCAGGATATCATGTAGGGAAGATTTTTTTTTTTTTTTTTTTTTTTTTTTTTTTTTTTTTTTTTTTTTTTTTTTTTTTTTTTTTTTTTTTTTTTTTTTTTTTTTTTTTTTTTTTTTTTTTTTTTTTTTTTTTTTTTTTTTTTTTTTTTTTTTTTTTTTGTTTTTTGGTTTTTGTTTCCCTTTCTTTTTTTTTTATTGTTTTTTTTTGTGTTTTTTTTTTTTTTTTTCTTTTTTTCTTTTTTTTTTTTTTTTTTTTTTTTTTTATATTTTAAATTTGTTTTTTAATTTTTTTTTTTTTTTTTTTTTTTTTTTTTTTTTTTTTTTATTTTTTTTTTTTTTTTTTTTTTTTTTTTTATTTTTTTTTTTTTTTTTTTTTTTTTTTTTATTTTTAAAAGGTAGGGTTTAGGATGAAAATTTTTGGGGGTTTTTTTTTTTGTTTGGTTTTTTTGTTTTTTTTTTTTTTTTTTTTTTTTGATTTTTTTTGTTTTTTTTTTTTTTTTTTTTTTTTTTTTTTTTTTTTTTTTTTTTTTTTTTTTTTTTTTTTTTTTTTTTTTTTTTTTTTTTTTTTTTTTTTTTTTTTTTTTTTTTTTTTTTTTTTTTTTTTTTTTTTTTTTTTTTTTTTTTTTTTTTTGGTGGTTTTTTTTTTTTTTTTTTTTTTTTTTTTTTTTTTTTTTTTTTTTTTTTTTTTTTTTTTTTTTTTTTTTTTTTTTTTTTTTTTTTTTTTTTTTTTTTTTTTTTTTTTTATTTTTTTTTTTTTTTTTTTTTTTTTTTTTTTTTTTTTTTTTTTGGTTTGTTTTTTTTTCTCCCCTCCCCCCTTTTTTTTCTTTTTTCCCCCCTTCCTTCCCGTGGGGCGCGGCGCGGGGGGGGGGTTTTTTGGGTGGTGGGGGGGGGGGGGGGTTTAGGTTTTTTGGGGGTGTGGGGGGGGGTGTTGTTGGTGGGGGGGGGGTGGTGTTTCCGGGGGGGCGCGCGGCGGGGGGGGGGGGGGGGGGGGGGCAGCCGGGTTTCGCGGGTACCTCTTGTCCCGCACCCAAGACCTGCGACCCAATGTGGTTTGAAACAATCTTATCTAAATTCCCTGAAGACATCATAAAATCTGTACTAGTGGCCAGTCAATCACAAGACCGGCAAACAGTTGATGACCTCATGAATCTCTTAAAAACAGAGATCACTGCAAAAGCCTACGTCGAAAGCAGACTTAGCCATAGACATATCAACGAGGTCATCCCATCAAAGACCAATCATGACAACTTACGGCCTAATCGTAACTGCTTGTTCTGTCATAAGGACAATCATGTATCAATGCGGTGCCGAACGGTCACGGACCAAAGCATTCGCCGCAAGATACTTAAGGAGCAGAATCGCTGATGGAAATGTTCCTTCCTTAATCATAGCAGCTTTGGTTGCCAAAGATCAGACTGTCAAGAGTGCGGACAAAAACACCACATGAGCCTCTGCTTTAAGACAGAGCAACTCAGCCAAAACAACAACTCGAAACCCAAATTTGCTCGTGTTGGCCAAAACCAGCAAAAGCAATACAGCTGGCAAAATAGAGAAGAAAACAATCGAAATATTCCACAAAGCTTCAAACCACTAAACACCCAGATGTCTGTGGAACCCCCACAGATCAAGGAAAACTCCATTCAGCACAGTCAAACTAGCAAACAACTGATATTGATGACTGTTGAAGGCAATATTTGGAACGCCAGAAAACATGCCTACGAAAAAGCGCTATTTTTTTTCGATTCTGGCGCACAAAAAACAGTAATCGAGGAAAATCTTGCAGGACAACTCGGTCTACCCAAGAATACGACCGAAATCTGCACCATTTCCGGAAATGGCGGGCATATCGAGTGCTTCGAAAGTCATAAGGTTCCGGTAAAACTAGGAACTGTTTTCGGAGGAGAAATTTGCATGACCATACAGACCAAACCAGTCATAACAAACGGATTCCCTTCAGTGAAATTGAACACAGAAGATATTGAGTTCTTGAAAACAAACACTATCTGTCTAGCAAATTCAAAGCTTCGTGGTGAACATCAAAATCCACACATTCTCGTTGGACTGGACTACTACCACGATTTAGTTACGGATCCAGCAAACGGAATCCGAACACTATCTGGTTTTCATATAACAAAAACGGGTTTTGGACCCACAATTTATGGTCGAGGAATCAGCAAAGTAAGTGAAACTACTAACAGAGTATGTCACAGCCTGACAGGAACTTCCGAAAACACGGAACAAGAACTCCTTACAGAAAATGTTTGAGTTGGACGGCCTTGGTATCATGCCGGAAGAAACCCAGGGAGACGAAAAAGTTCAATGATATTTCGAGGAATGCTCGAAATTGATCTCATTTGAAAACAGCATCATTACAGCTCCCTTTCCGCTGAAAGAGTATGTAATCCAATTGGAAAATAACTACTCAGTAGCTATAAGAAGGCTAGAATCCTTACAAAACGTCCTCTTATGTAATTCTGAACAAAAGCAGTGGTACTGCGATCTTGTGAACAAATATGTCAGCGAAGGGATCGTAGAGAACTTCGACACAGCAGACCGCTATGCAGCTGGAATCTATTACATGCCACACAGAGGGGTATGGAAACCACAGAAAATGGTTCCTTTAGGGATAGTTTTCGACGCTTCGTCTAAACGAAGAGGCCACCTCAGCCTGAACGACGTCATTCGAAAAGGGGAATCCTTCGTTAACAGAATACACGACATTCTTACCTCCTCAAGGTTCAACAAGATCGTCTTGATGTGTGATATTGAATCTGCCTTCACACAAATTCGATTGATAGATGCACGCAAGGATCTATGCAGATTCTTGTGGCATCGGAGTCAATCACCCACCAACAAAAGACAACGTCAAATATAGATTTAGAAGGTTGCCTTTTGGTGTTACAGCTTGTCCGAGTATACTAAACATGGCGATTCTGTCCTACCTGGAATCCCAAAACTCGGAACTATCCACAGAAATTGCCAGAAATTTGTATGTGGATAATATACTTTTGCAAGCAGAATCGGTTCCTGAAGCTGTAAGAAAGTATAAGGAATCAAAGTATTTTTTCAGCAAGATAAGAATGAATCTACGCGAGTATATCTCAAATTCTGAAGAAGTAAATTCAAGAATTCCATATTCCGACAAACTCCAATCTGGACGAATGGAAATACTAGGAGGTGATTACAATACTACAACAGACAACTTTACTGTGAGAACAAAGTTTGTTCACAATAAAAAGTTGACTAAGAGGATGTCGTGAGCCAAATTAATTCGATTTATGACCCAACAGGTCTCACAGGACCGCTCATGGTTAAACTGAAGTCCATGAAGCGAGAAATTTTCGATTCAAAAGTGGACTGGAAAACTCCACTCGATCAAAAGATATGCGACGAATGGTACAAATTGTGTAAAGAAGTAGATCCAGCAACATTATCAATTCCTAGGTACGTGCTATCACCCAGAGTAGGTGACCAAAAACGCCTTTGGTTGTTCGCAGATGCAAGCAGGATTGCAATCGCAGCTTGTTCATACTTACAATGTGTCCCCTCTGGCGCAATTTCTGGCTTGATCCGTGGAAGGACGCGATTGATCCCCAAAAAGTGCCATCAGACTATCCCAAAATTAGAGTTGCTCGCAATCCTTATAGCAGCTAGATTAGGATGCAGCATATTATCAACTGTTCAAGCAAAATTCGAAGAAGTGAACATAGTTTCGGACAGTGAAATTGCCTTGTACTGGATCAAATCTTCGAAAAAAGTTCCTATTTTCGTAGCAAGTAAGCGAGCAAAAATACTTAGTATTAAACAGCAACTCGATAATCATGGTGCTACGATCAAATTCTTCCATGTTAGCACCGAAAACAATCCAGCTGATGCTGGAACCAGAGGTCTGACAGCACAAGAAATTATCGAGCACGACTGGATCAAAGGACCGACGCTGGCTAGAAAATCACTGTAGCGAGTGACCTATCAAGTCGATAAACACACTATCTGACGTTCATGAGAATGACGGAGTAGAAACAATGGTTACTACTATATTGAAAGTATTTACATCAGAAAAAAAACAACAAGAACAGCTTATTGATCTCAAGCGTTTTTCGAAAATTGACAACGTGCTACGTGTGCTAGCAAAGGCTGCAAAAACAATGAAAAATTGGGTTGCAAAAACCAATCAAAATCGCTCGTCATCGATAAAAGTACTAGAAGTCGACAAATTTGATAACGTGTTCGAAATAACCGCATCAGATATGGTCAATGCGGAACGCCTTCTAATTAGTCATGAACACAGAAATATTAATCTTGACGCCCTAAAAAAGCGATTTCATGATAAACTGATTATTCGCGACGAAGAAGGAATCATTCGGAACCACTCCCGTCCTCAAAATGCCTCAATTCCGTATGACACAAAGTCACCGATTTATATCCCAGAAGACTCGGAATTATCCAGGCTGATCGTGCAGGATATTCACATCAAAAATGGTCATTGTGGCAAAGAGCACATTCTTTCAATCGCAAGACAACGCTTTTGGATTTCACGTCCGTCCTACGTATTCAAGAAATTCCCAAAAGGTTGCGTCATCTGCAAAAAATACCAAGGTCTTCCCTTAGGAGCACCGATCATGCCTCCACTACCAAAGGACAGGGTTATAAAGTCCAAACCATTTCAAAATGCCGCGTGATTTTTTCCAGAAATATTTGCAATAAACTAGTAGCAATAAACTGCAATAAACTAATAAACAATAAATTTGTAATAAACATGCAATGAACTAGTTGTCTCTTTGCTCTTCGGAGGTGAACGTTCTTGTGTCGATTTTAAAATTTAGATGGAGTGTGACTTCATGGGTCCTTTCAGTTCAAAAATTCTCGAGAGAATGTGCGTGTGTTTATACACATGCTTTACAACTCGAGCAGTACACTTAGAAGTCGTAGAAAATCTTTCGGCAGGAGCATTTCTCAATTGTTTCGTGAGATTCGTCTCGCGCAGAGAAGTTCCAGAGATTGTCCGCTCAGATTGCGGAACCAACTTCAAGCTTGGTGAAGTCATTATCACAAAGATATTCTGCGACATCAACGAGAATGGTCGATCTCTTATGTCATATTGTGAATCCCAACGAATAAACTGGATCTTCAGTCCTCCTGGATCCCCCTGGATGGGTGGTGCATGGGAACGACTAGTCGGTTTAACCAAGAAAGCGTTTAATAAATCAATAGGGCGCAAACGCTTGAGTTTTGCAGACATGTGCACCGTGATCACTCGAATTGAGGCGATTCTAAACACAAGACCTCTCACGAAACTGAACTCCAGTGATATTGCAGAGATACCATTGAGGTCCATTGATTTTTTGAAGGGAAATTTCAACTAAACAAAGAACGAACCCGAACGACAAAGTTGCAAACGTATCTGGCGATCCTGACTACGATCCTAATCTCACTCAAACAGAAAAACAGGCACTTGAAGCATTTCAAACATCAGAAATGATAGCCAATAAATTCTGGGAGAAATGGAATGTTGAATATGTGACCTCATTAAGAGAAACACAAAAAATCAACCTCAAACAACCCAGACACCTACCAAGATCACTCCCAGAAATAGGTGAAATTGTTCTGATTGAAGAAGAACTAATACCCAGAGGGTGCTGGTCATATGGTAGAATTACGGAAATTATATGCAGCACCGATGGGTTGGTTAGATCCGCCAAAGTACTTTTACCGAACCGAAAAATAATTCACCGTCCTCTGAACAAAATTTTCCCCCTGGAAATCCGAAGTGCCCCAGAGGACACAACAATAAACACCCAAAAAGATCAACATCAACCTAACCAAGAAAGGAGAAAACTTCCAGCTCGTGCCTCAAAAACAGAAGCGTATAAAATAATCAGAGACTACGAACTAGGACTGGAAGGTGCTCAGTACGCTATTCCGCGAACATCTTTTGCACTAACACTATTATTGCAATGTTGTCAATAATATCCCTAGCATTAGCTGAACGTGTCCCCAAGATAGCCTGCGTGAAAGGAAAGATCAATATCTCATCTCCGAAAGGTTCCTTCCAGCTATGTTTCAATGAACATTGCCGAACGTTCAATGAGGTCACAAAAAACCTCACATACACATTACCAATATCCCCTCACAACGATCAGGTAAAGGTTGCATTCATAATGCTAGGCAACCACAGCATGGAGACACTTGAGACAACATGCAACCGACCAGACTTCTGCGATCATCACTACTTTCTCTCAAAAGCTCTTCTAGGCAACCCTCACTGTTAGCCTGCAGGAGCAATCGCTACCCTAGCAGTAGTGATTTACATTTTTGCCGTAATTCTGGCTATGTTAGTCTGGTCAATGTACAAACTCAGACACGCTAACAAAGCTGTACCAATGGAACAACTACCTATGATTACTACACGAGACAATCGTAGTAATAGCCCTGACGCGTTTGTTCCCGCACCACTCCCATGTCTAACTGCAATATGCCTAATTCTAACTACCGTTCTCACAAGTGCGAATGCATGTCAACGCGGATGCATGTGGCACTCAGCGAACTTCATTTGCAATGAACAAAACAAGTGCTTCTATCAGTACAATGAGGAACTCTTATTTAACCGCCTTACCTCCAAAATTTGCATACAACTCAACCACTCGAACAAAACGCTTGGGTTCATTAGGGTCACCAAAAAACCAATAAAGCTGACCTGCTCCAAGGTTCTGGAATTCTTCACAAGAGAGACTGAAGTACGTGTGTACCACGTTGAAAGATGTGCACAAGCAGGGTCATGCGTTGACAATAAATGTCACACAATGCCATCTAACGAAACTGTCCACCAACTGAGAAAGTACAAGAGGTACCCAGGTTATTCTGGTTGTATATCGATTTGTGGCGGCATACCATGTGGTTGCTTATTGCCACTCCCCGCATGTCAGTTCTACAGAGTCGTAAATCGACCCACATCTCGATAAATCTGTGAAGTGATTAGGTGTGCAGAGTAGACCGCATCGATCGAACTCGAGATCGAGACAATCCTAATGGGGAAGAATACAAGAAGTTTTTGCCGATGAGACCATATATGACAGAAGTCGAAAGAGTCAAAATCACTGTGATATCCTTACAAGAACCAACGATCACAGCAATCAATCAGCGGTATGCTATCTCCGAAAATGCAGCCTTCATATTACCGGGCAGATTCTTCGTGCCAGTAGAATGCAGCGATGAAGCCCAAGTACAAACCCAGTTCTCTACTTGCACGAATCGTATAAGGTGTCAATGTGAAAACGCCCTCAGATGTCAATGTCCAGAAGAGTCCTTGAGTCACCTAAGAAACTCCTCAGCATTACCAATAGAAACACCCTCCTACAAGCTCACAAAGGAAGACGATAGTGTGATGACTATAACTGAGGAAGGAGAATTCGTGCTCACACTAGACTCCAAAAACGTCAGAAATCGTGACAGAGAAAAAGTGCGAAATTCAGACAATTAATCTCACTGGTTGCTACAACTGTGAACATGGAGCTAGACTAGTTACAAGGTGCCATTCACTACTGGACATCAGAGTTACAGTTGTTTGCAAAACATTCGAGTTCGTCATTCATTGTGGGCCAATAAATGTCAGCAAGACCACTTTGTTAGCATTTGATCACACCATTGTCCGAGAAACATGCACAATGGACTGTTCAGAGAATGTCGATATCAAAGGCGTGCTAAGCTACCACATTGGGCTCAATACGGCTTTGAAACATCTGATCAATACGTTCTGATCAGATCCCAATGGTTTTCGGACTGGAGCATACCTGATGTAACTCCTACGGTCAACGCCTTAGCCAAACATTGGAAAATAACGGTTGCAGCATCAGCATCAACCGTGATTCTCACAGCCCTAACCTACGTGGCGGGTCCAGTAGCACTACTATATTTAGCAAAATGTGCAGTTTACCCCTTCAAAACGTTGCTCGCAGCTAGCCGACCCCTTTGCTGAGGAGCCGATCAGTCGTCAACCGATCCCTCGATCAGCTGACAATCAGCCACGGTCAACCAAAATTGAGTTGGTTTACCGATCTAACAAGCTGCCTTTGTAGCCCATCTTCTGGTCCTCTCGAGTCGCCCGCTTGTGGGCTACCAGCCGAAGAAAATATCAGAGCAGGTTTAGACCTCGCAAAAGTAGATCAGAAAGATCAAAAGTGTAGCAAAGAATATAGTGCAAACCTTGTATTTCACACTGGCGGGTACACTCTACGGGTTTGATCTCGTGTTTCAATACGAGAAAATGTACAAAGTTAATGTCAGCTCATTATCTCTTGTATACACATGTTATCAGTTGTGTCCATACAGGTATGCACAATGCACAAAAGCATATTATCCCGGTCGGCTCTCTCAAAGATATCATCGTCTTGGACAAAGTACTCCAATTACAACGGTGTACCTTCTCGGGTGCCCGCAGTCAATTACAACTTTTTATTTACGCACTCAAAAGCACTTTGGCGCACCATCAAGAGCAGTGAAACTTACACCTAGGCTATTCGTTGAGGGTATAAACACGGGGTGCACGCATAAATATTGGTGAAAAGCATCAAAGAAACACAAAATCATGTCCTCTTCCGCTGATGCTATGCTCTCCGCCTTGGACGATCTGGACAGATGCGACATCGCCACACTAGTGCATCATCTGCTCCCCCGTCTCGACAGTCTTGAAAAGGCTTGCCAAACGCTGCTGGAAAGGACTGCTCCGAAGTCCAGCTGCCTGTTCTGCACTGTGGACGAGAATCGTGACAATCACCACGCCGGGAGATGTCCACGGTTCCCGGATTCAATCTCCAAAACAGCACAGGCGACAAAGCTGAACCTGTTCCTCCTCTGCCTAAAAACGGCACACGAGGACGTATGTGGAGTGAAGTGTGGAAGTTGTGGTCTTGGCCACAATTTCCTGCTTTGCTCCTCCAAAAGACCGCAACCGCCCACAAAGCGGCCATAGAAGAAGTAAGCACTATCTCAACGCCGTCATCGTCATCAACAAGCCACAAGCCGTCATCAATGCACCTGCACCAAGCTGAATTCTCTAGTCACCGTCAGCAATCCACTATCAACCCAACGTCAGCCCACCACCCACGCCACTCCACAAAATTCCGCAACAGTCGAGCCGTACGAAGGAAAACATTTGTCGAACTAGAATTTGTTGTAATTTATTTTGTGCTGTTGTCGCCCGCGGCAGTATCATCAACCCCGATGATAGATAGGGGCGTGGTATAAAGTGCCGTTCGCGGTTATGGTTATTCTAGCTAAGAACTACTTATACCGTCCAAGAGTGCAGCAGACAACGCTCTGCCCATTCTTTCATCCAATCCTATTGCTGGCAATTGTTCTGCTCACCTGTATTCACATAATAAAGACATTTCACTAAACCACGGCTTTTTGTTCTGTTCAGTTAGGGTGATAAAATCCCTGAAGTCCCTAGTCACCCACTCACACAACTATCCTGCCACTGTTAGATACCTGTTGTGAGGTGACTGGCGCAATCAAATATCAGCCTCAAATAGGGTGCGAGTTCCCACGTAATGCAGAGGCATATTTGTTTTGTGCGATTTATCTTCGGGCCTTTGGAGTGGATCCAGGAAGCCTGCAGTGCCTTGCGTGCCGCAGTACTAGGTTCGCGCGCCAAAATCGTGATCTTAACAACAAAACCTTCTCCGTTATGACGCTGCACCCTATAACCACCTAATGTAGCGGAGTCATGATTTCCATTTGCCGTCCAGGTGTTCTTTGATTCAAATACATGGTGGTCTAGCTGTTTTTCCTATTTATTCGTCACCACACTGCACACAGGAAATCAGGTAAACAACAGATGAACTCATGCACTCACCCTCGTTATCCGGACATATTTTGCACTCCGGTGTAGTGCAAATATGATCATAGGTGATTGCGAATGAGCCTTTGATTTGGATTACTAGTGGGGAGCTCCACGATAGCAACATATTCTTCAAGATTAGTACTGTCCATGTTCGACTGTCTTTCAATCTCGGCATGTTGAAACATAGTTTTAAATTGATTTTCTTGAGCTGTAGCCAAGATTGGTATTGATCGTCTTTATTAAACGTTTAGGCGTTGTCGCCTTCGTCAGAGACTGAAAAATTCAAAGCCATTAGTGATTTATCCCCTCAAGCGCCTCACCTACAGAAAGCATCCAAATGGTAGGCAAACTCAAACAGCAACACATTGGCTAGTAATTACCTCATTAGCTAGACTTGTGAACGCAGCAGACCACCACGTACCACAACTACAAGTCACAAGGGTTTTATATAGGGACCTCACGGCCCGCCCCGTAGATCAAAATCCGCATAGGTCTTGATATGGGGATAACTCGTTTGTGATAGCAATGCACTTATCCTTCTTGTTCATTTTTGGACTTTTGGCGGTTATCCAAAAGGCCTCTAGTATTCTGCGTGCTGTGATATCGGATTCGTAGGATAATATACGAACTTCTACCTCTATTTCTGAGTTTGGATGACATATTCTACGGTGTGCTCCAAGTGGGGTGAAGGTTTTAGATTTTGCGAGTCCATCTAGATGCTCCTTGACCCTAATAGACAGTGGACGTCCCGTTTCCCTTATATAATTGTCACCGCTCAACCTGCACGTGATACAGTGGACTACTCCTGATACCATGTAATCACTCTCTCTGCCGTACGGGCAAACCACGCAGCTGGGAGTTGTGCAGAGTCGATCATACGCACGATTACGTATCAGCTGACCCTTGAGGTTCGCTGGAGGTTGTTCCACAACCCTCACGTCATTTTGCAAACCCGCTTTTCGTAGACAGCTCCGCAGCGCTCTGTTCATATCATCAGCTATATAAGGTAAACAGAAAATGATCTTTTCTGGGCCATCAACTACGTTGGATCTTCGAGAGGATCACAACGGCACCATTGCTAATAAGAACAGTGCACAAAGTTCATTTCGTGTTTCTGTGATTGGCGATGTACTCATCTCAGCTGACGCGCTTTCCGTTTTGGATCTCGGTCCTAGTTTCGCGCCTGTGCAATCAATTAGTCCGGAGGTATCACGCAAGATTGTGGGCGGCCTCCAATTGGTTCATGATAGGTTGCAAAAGAAGAAGAGCGAAGGCAAGAAAACAGAATAGCTGAGCAAGTATCCTTACCCTCCATACCTTTCCCGCGTATGATGTATAAATTACCTGAACCCAACCCCACGGTAGACAACAAGTTTCGAGTGTTCGCAACATCGATGTACTCCGTTTTGTAGCGTTTCTTGAAAAAAAAAACACGTAAAGTTCAATCTCTCTGTCGCGCAACGCCGAGGCCTACGTGAAATTCGCAATCTTATTACAGCTGGAGAGATAAAGGTCTCCGTTAGTGACAAGGGAGGCGAATTTGTTGTTCTATCACATGAACTAGACAAGGAGATAACGAGACAACATCTTGAGGATGACAGTCTATATGTCCCACCCTCCACCAATGAGTTTAGAAAGCAATATCGCCGCTTAAACAGGGTTTGGGTAGAAACAGCTGGAACAGCAGGGCTCCCAAAAAACTTTATTACGCGTCTCAAGAAAGACTTACCTGCATGTCCAGTCCTATACACGCTAATCAAAACTCACAAGCTCTCTGAAAATGGTTTCACTTTGAACGATCCACGTGACTTTAAAGTCAGACTTATCATTAGTGGTATCGGGGGCCTCACGGATAGAATTTTCTGGCTGCTCAACATAATCCTAAATCAGCTGCTCAAATATGTCCCTGCCCACCTCAGCAGTTCTATCAACTTCCTAAAACATCTCCGCAGTACCTCGTTTGAGCGTGAATGTGTAGTAGAGACCTTTGACGTTACGTCACTCTATACAAACGTTTCAAACGATGCAGCGATGCAGGCTGTTCACGAACTGCTCACGCAGCGCCAGGCTTCATTGAAAATGTATGGAGTAACCATTAGGCAGATCATTACATTGATAAACGAATGCTTGAATTGCTCTATTTTCCGATGGTCGGGTCAGTACTACCGACAACTTAGAGGCCTAGCTATGGGATAAAGGCTGGCACCCACTCTCGCCATTGTTTTCATGGCCAAGATCGAAAAGCCTATAGTAGACCGCAAACCACTGCTGTATTATCGTTACATAGATGCTGCGTCGTCTGCTCAACACAAGCAGAACTAGACACATGCTTCAATCTTCTCAATCAGCAGTGTCCACTTGTATGTGCACGTTTACTTGCGGAATGGAATATGTAAGACTTAGTGATACCGGAAACCCAGTAGCAAAAACATCTTAATCCACTATCTATAAAACGCGCCGGCGCCAATTGGATTGATACGCCAGTGGCTTTATTGTTTATTCTTTTTAACGAGAGAACCACTCTGTACGGAATGCGGATATGGTGAACTCATACATTATTGTTCTATTAGGTAGTTTCACAAGGTGCAGTTCCCATGTTTCACCTGCTCTCGCTCATTGTTTTTGGGACTTTTGAATAGTAATGGTCTGGTGAAGGGCAGTAGATCACGCTTTTTCTCGGATCATCTATCAAAGTGTATTGGTGATTTGCTCAGAGTTTCGTTTAATGAGAAATGCACTGAAATAGAAATTCAATGCGTGTTTCTTGTAACGAGAAAACAGTCTTTGGTCAAGCTAGAAAAACAGCAGTGTTCAATAAAGGATAAAGAATGTAGTGTAGCGGTAAGATGTTCCGCTTTCTGCACGATCGATCGGAGGTTCGAATCCGCACCAGTGCTCACCGAGCCTTTCATCCCTCCGGGGTCGATAAATTGGTACCAGACTTGTCTGGGAGGATAAAAGCACTGTCTTGACACATCGGCTAGCCACCGCAAGTCATTATATAGGCGAGTTACACGTTCGTAAACCTCAAACGATTCTGAATTGAAGCGAACGGCGAACGGCGCATCCCAAGCGAATTGATTAACGCCAGAAACTTTACCCTTTATCCTTTATCGTAATTTGTGCAATACCCTATTACTGAATCTTGCCTCGATAAAACGAAGATGAGCATGCTCAGAAAAGAAGAAAACCGCGAAGATCTGTTTTGGGATATCTCCTCTTATCAGCGAAACGTTTAAAAATAGGATTTAGCCCATGGCTGCATTGCAGCTCTGAGGAACGACTACAATAGATTGGTGAAAGAATTTGATTCATCGTTTAGACGGACCTTTGTACGACTATAGGGTCGCATACTATGGGATGTAAGCTCCGGATTGTAAGTGATCACAATTCATTGGTGCGATAGGGAGCTGCCGTACCTTCCTCAGGGGAAGGGGGTCTGGCTCATGGGGTGGAGCTCAAGTGATGAGGATCCTTTCGCTAACCCTTCGAAATTAAAGGGGTACTCTCGGCAACTGTCCAAAACTGAGGTGATCCCTTCGCCAACCCTGCTGAAGTGAAGAGAGACCATCCTCCAACCGTCCAGAAGTGAAGGGGATCAGGGCACAGGTTCCGGCAGCGTACCGCATGCTAGGAACTCTTGAATTTTGTTTTGACTACATTCTGATGGGGGAAGGTTTCTCTGTTAGGCGGAAATCTAGAACTGCTTGGTATTTTGTGTTCTACTCCGAGGACCGCCAGGGATTAGGTTTCACAAAAGAATGCCATTTCTCAACCAAAAAGTGACGTAATAAATCAGAAGGATGTGGATTGCAGAACGAAATCCTGTCAACTTTTGTCTGCTGATGTTGGAGAGCGGACCAGGAAGGAGTTTTTTGACGTAGACAGCTTTACAACTCGTGTTCAGCGTTGCAAGGGTGGATGTGGCGCAGTCGATTAGAGGCCCGTTGTAGCCACACGGTTGTTGCTTCAAAACCGCCCCAGTGGAAACCAAGCTTTTTACCCTCCGGGGTAACTGATAACTTGGTACCAAACTTGTCTAGGAGTATAAAAACACTGACTTGATTATCGGCTGGCCCCCGCAAGTCATTGTATAGGCCAGCACGCGTTCTAAAACCCCAACGAATACGAATTCCAGTAAAACGCGTTGACGCATCCTAAGTGGATTGATATGTCAGTGACTTTGGGATGCGCCAACGTGTTTTACTTTTTTTTATTCAGCGTTGCAAAGGATGCTGTCTTGGTCCTTACACGGTATCTGCCATCCGCAGCACTGATTTAAACCAGGCAAAGCATCTGATGGGGAAATTCCGTTGTCTGCTGCAACGTGGTTGCAAGAACGAATGAACTTTGAGAGCGAAGAAGTTTTAAAAGGCAGGAGAACTTGAACGGGGTCAAACGTGTGTTGAGTATTTCTCAACAGGAGGATCGTAATAGGGTTGTGGGAGCAGGAAGGGGTCGCGAGGAGGTAGGAAGAGAAAAAAGAGCAAAGAGGAAAAGAGGAGGTGGTAGCCGATGGTAAATAAGGAGATATTAAGGGACGCAAAATGGTGGGAAAATAGATGCAGCGAAGTATTTTTAGACTATTTGACAAAATATTTTCCAACCTTTTGGTCCAAGCTAGTTTGGGGAAATACTAAACAAATGAAAGACATTGAGATAAAGAGAAATGCGAGATCATAAGTATGAAGACAAGACAAGGAGTATAAAATACGCAAGGCGTTTTGAACTGAGGCGTGCATCCTTGCTTTGGAGTGAAATTTTCAAAAAAAACTATGAATTTTTCCAGTCAGCTGTCAATACGAGTATCATCGAATACCTGAATAATTGGAATTATTACAAATAATCATAAGCATTTCAAATGAAATTATAACTGATAGACTGGGGGTTGGAGGAAAAAGCTCTATCGTAGTGATGCTTCAAACGTAATAATTAGCTAAAAAAAAACTATGAATTTTTCCAGTCAGCTATCAATACGAGTATAATCGAACACTTGAATAATCGGAATTATTACTTAGATACTTAGATGGCCCTTCTTCACTGGACGTGCGGGCCCCAGCATCTCTTCCACTCGTTTCGTTCCCTCGCCGTTGTCATCCAAGATGTTTTCAAGTTTCGTGAGCGACGTTGACGGGGTCCTTGAGCCGTATCCAGCTGAGCTCTCAGCTGGTCCATCCGTGTAGCGAACACATCACCCCATTTCGTTGGCGGTCCCCTTCGAGGGCGTTTTAGCATCCCTTGGGATCCGCTCTAGCGTTCTTTTAGTTCATCTATCGTCGATTCTTCTCATGATGTGACCGGTCCATCTATGTTTCGCTTTCGATATATATTCCGCTGGGTCGCGAAGACAGGACATTTCTCTTAAGTCTGAGCTGCGAAGACCGGCTAGGTGTTGTGTGCGCCGGTTAAGCTTCAGAAGTCATCTCTCAAGGGCTATGTGGGTAGTAAGAAGCTTCCTAGACGTGGCAGCGGTGTCTGCGTAACAGAGCGTTGGGAGAACTGTCGAGTCGAACAGATGGGCACGAAGATCTTGGTCCGTCAGTTGGTCCGTAGCTTCCCTGACGGCTGCGCATGCTGCCCATGCTGCTCTCATTGTTTTTTTCTTCTTTTTTTTTTCTTTCTGTTTATTCGCAGTCCTATTCTCTTCCCTGCTTCGTTCAATTCGTTGAGCATCGTTTCTGCTTCATTGGTACTGCTCGAAAAGAGAACGATGTCGCCGCGAAACGAAGGTTCGAAAGAAATCTTCCATCAACACGTATGCCCCTTTCTTCCCAAGATAGTGATTTCATTATCCATTGCAATGCAGCCGTGAACAGCTTCGGCGATATAGTATCGCCTCGTCGTACCCCCTTTCCAATGGGTATGGCGAGAGGGCGGTAGAAGAGCTGTATCCTAGTCGTGCATCGATCGTAGCAATAGGCTAATGTCCTCACATACGACGGGTCCACACCTTGATCGACCAGCGCTGACAGTATTGCATTCGTTTCTACGCTGTCAAATGTTTTCTCATAGTCGACGAAGGTTAGAACAAGGGGCAGGCGATAGTCCAGGCAAACCTCTATGACCGTCGACACGGTCTGGATGTGGTCCAAGCAGCTGAACCCCTGGCGGAATCCAGCTTGTTCTTAAGGCTGGGCTTCATCCAGCGTCCTAGATATGCGCGTGAGGATGATCTTTGTGAATACTTTGTATAACACGCTCAGCAAGCATATCGGACGGTAGTTCCGAAGGTCCTCTCGGTCACTTTTCTTATGGATAAGAACGGTTCGCGAGGTCTTCCACTGGTCTGGGATCCTTTCTTTCTGAAGGTAGGATGTCATGTGCGCTGCTAAGATTACATGAAGCGGATGGCTACCAGCTCGAAGAAAGTCTGCTGATATAAAATTAGGTCTGGGGGCTGTGCCAGGTTTCATGCTCTTGATAGCGACTCGTACTTCCGAAGGGAGAATCCGTGGTGGAGCTTCGCCAGTGGGGATGATTGGGCTTGACACAGGAGTTAATGAACGGAAAAGGTTCGAGTAGAACCTCTCCGTAATGATTTCCATCTCACGACGAGAAGACGTGCAAGTCCCGTCTTCGCTCAGCAAGGCTATTAGCGCAATATTATATTCGCGGAGATCCCTGCGGCACTTCTTTAGACTCGTTCTTCTTTGTGCTGCTTCCAGAATCTTCTGCTGCCTGTACTTCAAAAGATCCTCCTGCAACGCTTTTCTGCAGCTAGTGTTTGTTACTAACTTCTCAATGTGCGGTGCATTTGGATCAAGCATCAAAGTCCTTCTTCTCTCCAACAATTCCTTGGTGGTCTTCGAAATTCGATCCAAGTTGTCGTGCGTGGCTTCGAGGCACGCTCAGCACAGACTCGTAATCCTCTGAGCAACATCTCGTAGTCTACCTTTGGGTCCTCCTCGATATGCCAGTCACCTTGGGACAAAGAGTCCTCGAGTACGCAATCGTCGTAGACGACTTCTTTTCTCCTTCGTTGCCGATAGCAGATGTTCTTTTCCATCGTGTGGCTAAGTCGTATTTTCGCACGAAGGAGACGGTGATCAGAACCACTACAAAAGGATGGTACTACTGAGACGAGTAGACTCCACCTCCGGTTGGTGAGTATGTGGCCGATCTCCGCACGAGTCGCGCCATTGGGCCATTCCCATGTCCACCGACGATGATCTTTTTTCGTGAAAAGAGAGTTCGCATGAAAAAGGCGAGCGGCGGACAACAGCCCGGCGAGACGATTGCCATTTTCATTCCGGTCCCCTAGTCCAAATCTTCTAATCCTGTATTTCCCTTCTATGGCCTTTCCTAGTTTTACGTTGAAGTCTCCGACAACGAATTTGTAGAAGGGCTTCTCGTTGCGGACTACTTCCTCCAGTTCCTCGTAAAAGGCGTCCATTTCGGAATCATCAACTGCTGATGTTGGTGAGTAACAGTTTATGATACTGATGGGTTTTTTGGCGCAGAGAGCGGAGGTGAAAAATATCCAGATGAGGTGACAGGATCTCGTGATAATCGTCAGGACGACAGATGGGTGCACAACAAAACCAGCACCGCCTACATTTCGCGACGGAACCTTCTCTCCACGGCTGACGAGTGTACCGTCATTCACCTGTCGTACGTCGCTCCTTCTGCACTTGGTCTCTTGCAGAGCAATCACGTGAAATTTGATACGCTCTGCAGCTCCGAGAAAGGCATGCAGGTCAGCGGCTGTGGACACTGTTCTCGCTTTGTAAGTACACAGTCTCAGACAGTCTCCGTGGCGAGTCATGCGTGTGTCGCCTTGGTCCAGAATCAATGACGTCCTGAGCAACCTGAGATTTGATCGCCTCTCACCGGTCGCCATACCGTCCGACGTCTGAGACGGCAGGGCCCAGTGTGCAGGGTACTGAGGCAGTACATATGCCAGAGTGGCAAAAAGACTTTTCCCCAAACTAAGCAACCATGCCACGGCGAGCTTAGCTTTCACCACAGGTCGTCGCCCAACCTATATGGATCAGGGAGCCATCTTGCGACATTTTGCCAAGACGGTGGTGAATCTTATCAGTGGTTTACTCTTAGTTAGGCTTCCGATTCCGAGAAGTCGGAATGTCGGATGTGTCAAATTCCTTCTCAGCTTAGGAGACCCTGCCGGAGGATGAACCTCCGCTGTGCATCGCAGTTCGACGCCCAGAGTCACCCCCATGCCACTATGAGGCGGTAAACGGTTGTGGAGGTATTATTACAAATAATCATAAGCATTTCAAATGAAATTTTAAAAGTTGCGCAAGCAATGAAGTGGAAAACAATTACTTTTAATGCACGTAACTATCTGCAGTTTTGATCCTTTTAAAAAATCCAGAACCAGAACCATCAAATTTAAGCATTACAATTTTTTGTTGTTATTTTATGTGGAAAATAAGGTCATTTATTAATTAGCTAATACGTACTATGTTGATGAGCTCAGTGATGCTGTTCTTGCTGCCATTCGATGGTTTAACGTGTTGTAGCGCTGTATAATATCGCGTGGAACGCAGTCGCTCACGGCACTGGTCCTACTGTTGTTGTTGAAGCGCATCACGTGTACGGCCCACCTTATTGTTCTGCACTTGGAAAAAGTGGCGGCGCCTCTGATGAAAAATGATCGCTAACGTTCGACAGAACTTCGAATCCCATCTCACTTACGTGAAGCGGGATACTTCTAGCATCACTCTTTCGATTGCGCGTTCATTGACGCTCATCGCGTTTTTTTCCTCTTGCGAAATGCCCAGGTTTAGGAGAAAAGCATAGGTCAAAGCAGAAAGTACTGTGCTATTAAAGAGCCGAGCACGGAGCCGGGTGTTCTTGTTCTTCTTCACTACATCCCCTCGATGCTCTTATATGCTCCTCAAGCCGCTCGTTTCCTCCTGGGCAGCTCGGGAGTCAGGTCGTGCTTCATGTTTGTTTGCCGACCCAGATAAACGTGGCTGGTGCAATTGGACATGTTCGTTCCGTTGAGCATGAATGGCGCATCTGAGACCCATCCCTTGCGCATGAACATCGTCTTTTGCAGATTCAGCTGGAGACCGATGCTTCGTCGAACTTGATTCGCATTCGTTCAGCTTTGTTGGTGCGAGATGTTATAAGTACGATGTTATCAGCAAAGCGCTTATGGCGTACGACCATCAACCTTCACTCCCAAGCCTTCGCATTGCGTTCTCGAGGGTGGCTGTGAATATTTTAGGTGAGATTATATCACCCTGTTGGACCCCTCTTCACGTCAGCGATGATATTCTTGTAGAATAGTTACATTCTGGTCGTGAAGTTACTGTACAACTCTCGAAGTACTTTTATGTACTGAGTAGGGACACCCTGGTTGTCCAAGGTCTCCATCACAGCTTAATTCTCAACTGAGTAGAAGGAATTGTCTAAGTCGACGAAAGTGAGATGTAGCGGTATTTTTTTACTTTCATGATACCTCGATGAGTTTCTAAACAGTGTGAATCTGGAGAACAGTTTCAATCCTTTTTTAAGGTCACTCTTGTGAAGAGCTTGTAGATGACGGACAGTAAGCAGATTGTGCGATAGTTGCCGATGTCATGTGGATCTCTCTTCTTATACAGCAACACGTTCGCGCTTTTCTTCCGCTGTTTAGGGACCTTGCATTCCGATAGGTAACATGTAAAGAGCCTCGCCAGAGTGTTGATGAGCACTGGCGAAAAGTTCTTCAGGTGTTCTGGTCGTATTCTGTTGGGACCGGGTGCCGTACGATTTCTTACCGAGATTATAGCATGCCGGACTTCTAGACGACGAAAGAACCTCTGGAATGACATTTCCATCTTCCCTCGGATGGTGAGGAGGGAAGTGGACATGGCTGTTGAAGAAAGAGTAGAAGTCGTAGATGATTTTGTCCATTCCCCACGCAATGGTTGTTCCTTTGGAGTTCCGTAGAGCACTCATCCTTGTCTTGCGAATGGCGAAGTCTCGTCGGGCATAGGGGATGCTTTTTCCCGCCTCATCAGCTTCGGCCAGCACTTCTGCTATCCTTTCCTTGAGGTCTTCTTTTATCGCCTCTCTGTAAAGCTTTGCGAGCTCGGACGTGAGTTCTTGGTTGCCCGCGGCTCGTACTGCTCCACGCTGGCGTATCGGCTCAACAGTTTCGTGAGACAGGCGTCTTCTGTTGGTTTTAAAACTCTCGGCCTTCCTCGTGTAGTCTTGAACGAATCTTATCAAAAGCCGGCTAGTGTAGTGAAGAGATCCCAGTTAATGATAGTTCTGGGACTTCTCTCTCTTAATTTCGCGAATTTCTCTTATCTCCGGGTAAACGAAAATCTTCACCGGAGGAGGCGATGGTACGATCCCGTATAAAGCTTTGGCGGCAACAGCGGCATCAGACAGGCAAAACCTTTTGCTTACGATGATGTGGTCAATTTCATTACGGTACACTCTACCGGATGACTCCCACGTCCAGCGTAGAGAAGAGGGCTTCTAGAATTGCGAGTTCCAATAACTGGTCATAGTCGTCATTGTGAACTCGGAGAGCCTCTTCCCCTGTTCATTCCATTGTAGGCAGTGGGTCCCTATGTGAGGTTTCTCAGGTGTTCTTCTCGGGCCAGTTTCGGCGTTGAAATCACCAATTATGACCTTGTAGAAGGCATGATCTTTTCGGCAGAACTTCTCCAGGTCCATATAGAAAGCTTCGACTTCTTCTTCGCAGCTTGATGTTGGAGCGTAAGCGACGAAGATAGTCAAAGCTGGTGTTGGACCACATCTTCTCATCCGCAGACGTCGGATTCGGGTCGTAAGTTGTTCAAAAGCGTCGATGTTCTTTGCCACACTCGTGTTGACGAGGACGCCAACTCCACCAACACCTCTACTGTCGCATGTTCCTAAGAACAGTTCTTCTCCAGTTTCATATACGGCGTTGAGAGGGTGACGTCGTCTCGTCTCGGTCAGTCCGATGACGTCGTACTTGATCTTCTTGGCTTGCATCATCAGATCTTCGATGGCCGCTTCCGATGCAAGTCTACAAGCGTTATAAGTACTGATCGCCATCCTAGTCCTTTTTCGTTTTGGCAGCCTACATGACTCCTGCAACCCCGTCCTACCTGACGCTACCGTACCAGGTTTTCCTCCGGAATCAGGAGACTCTTTTCTATTACTGTGTTTTGCATAAAATTTAAAACACATGAGCAGGTTGCAAGCCTCTGGTCCCATGAATTTTTGGGAGAACTCCGTTCTCCCGGAGTGGACATGTGGAGCCTATTGGTTGGAGGCGACTCCAAACCGCCTCCCTTTCACCTCCTAGTCACTTGGTTGTAGGCTTTTGGCCGGACCGACGTGCGGAATGCAACTATGTCATGAGTCAGTCCTGGCTCAGCAGAAACAGGGAGTCCATTCCCCGAATCCACCTGCGTCTCTGGGCAAGCACAAGGTCGCTTTTGGTCTGCGATTAGCCCCGCCACCCGAGGACGCGCCACATAGCCTCGTGACTACTCGGCTGTGATTCCTCTAGTGAGGGAGATCCGTGGGATAAAGGGATAACTGCTGCAAATCCTACCTCACGCCTCAAAGCGGCGCAGCGTTGGCCCTGGCCGTCGGGCAGCTGTGGTGGCGAGACTTCGTCGAGGACAACACCCCTGTTGGGTCATACTGCTAATGTCTACTATGTGTTGTTCAGAAGCTAGGGCGTCCCCCGGAAGCGACGCGCATTGACATTGGGCAATGTGGCAAATATGCGAGGGCTACCGACTAGAGGACGGAGCCGGCCAAAGAAGTTCCCAGCTCTTTTTTTCCATTTAGCAAACGTAATGATTCCGGTGGGGATTCAACTCTCGACCGTTTGTTATCACTGTCAAAAGAAGGATTGTGTCGTCGAATACACGTTGAGAGCTTCCTCATCTTTTCAGCTTGTATGTACACATATGTACTGACACTTAATCCTTGCACTGAGCTATCAGTGGCGTTTATATTATACCAGTCTGAATGTCCAGCTAAAGCCGGATTTCAGACTTTTGTGGTTTTCGCTTCGCTCCCCTTCACTGAACAATGAAAGTTAATAGTAGTGGCGTTTTCTTTAAAATTAGATCTGTGTTTTTTCAAACAACGCTTTCCTTCTCCTTTTTTATTATAAATTAAGGCGAAAGATAGCAGAGTTTTCCTTCTAAACGCGTCAATTCTACATTTGGAGAATATTCGACCATCAGCTCCAAACACTCCTTCGATACCAAAATAATATATACACAATTTGAAAGCATTACTCGAAGTATGAGTGTTCCTTCTGATTTTCCCCAACATTTATCACAGAATGATGTTTTAACATAAAATGACGTAATCAACATCATCATACTGATAAAGATAAGTTCCACATCAGATCTTGTAAACTGTTGGGTACTATTTAAGCAGCAGTTTGCGTGGGTGTTTCTACCTTCTGAAGAAGGCATGCTACCAAGTTGAGGCAAACGTGCAGGGAAATAGATACGTGGAGGACTCATAGAAGTGTAATGCAACACGTGCAGTGGCCATGGATATGAAACGGTCGCGACGTCTACTTTACCTTTCGCGACATCCATACGAAGTTATTGCGCACCGATCCGACGCTCTGGGATCCGTTGCACCCTATTTTATGGATGCTTGGCGTCGGCGCACCAATTCGACGACGGTATACCCGTCGCACCCCATATTATAGCTATCTGGCGTCGGCGCACCAACTCCACGCCGATGGACCCGTCGCACCCCCTTTTCGAATTTTGTGACTGACACACACACGTGACAGAATAAGCCCGTTATTATATAGCATGATTACATTATTATTATTTCACTTGCAGCGTATATTAATGTCGTTTCAAGGAGGGTTTTTTCCCCCAACACATCGCTTGACTCTGTTTACTCGGAGTGACGGGACCGTTTCCCAACCCGTAGCCTCAAGTGGCGAGTGACCGAAGCGCATTGTTGTGGAGGAGGTGAACGGCAGTCGTCTCGATCGTTTTTTCTCGGATTGCAGTGGGAAACTCCCGGAGATGCAATATGTAAACTTTGGCCTCGACTGTCTGATTGTAGGACAGTAGCCACTATAACTTCATTCCCCCGTGACTAGCAGAAGAAAACCTTGAAGGGGTTGATTTTAAGTTTTGTCGGCGAAGCGGCGGAACCAGTTGTTGGTGTTGATAGCGGTCTCCTTACCCAACGCCTCGTTGATTTGGACGTCACCCGACGTGCTGTTTGCTGTTGTTTCCACTCATAAGAGGAGATCACTCAGAGATGACGTCGATCAGTTTCCATTACAACGGTGGAGCAGAGATGCAGCGTTCTTATATACTTTTTGTTAAAAAGCTTGTAGAAACACCTAGCTCTTAACTTAGTCCCCAGAAAAAAAAGCGCCTTCTACCTCTCAGTTTTTCTTTCAAAAGTGTGAAAAAAGTAAGTAGCCAACCTAATATTTTTTTTCGCTCGCGGTAAGTCTTCTGTAAATCTTTTGATAGTTGATGCAAATAGACTACATACTTTTTCACTGATGGTACCAAAAGAGTAGAATGTCCAGTTAGAGCGCCAGTAGCACTGAATAATGCTACTTACATATTATCATTAAGATCTGATAGCACGCGCCAAAATTTTACGTCGCACAGCAGTACCACGTGGCCAACAAGTGGGCAAGACATTTCTCAGTTCAGACACGACTGCGATAGTCAGGAGCTGAAAACATCTCTTCTCAACTGAACCATACTCATACTTTGGATCATTTGTGCTTGCTTTATTTTTCGTTTTGAATGCTTTACAAACTAGAACCTCCAACATATTTGTCTTTTGAAGAAATGAAAATGAACACGGTACCATCCGCACTTGCTTTCTCTAAGTATATTCAGTTCAATATGACTTGAATGATTTCTTGATGCGACCTCGGTGCAGCAGCACTTCTTTGAAGGGTATATCCGTTCTTCGAATAAACACACCCAATACTTAAAGATGAACAGATATACATCTTCTTCGTATGAGGTCTTCACCCATGGGGAAGTCTTTATTAGACACTAACATATCTAAGTCACGTCATCATCCTATACATCACGCTCATCCGGCTGAATACACTGTGCTGGATGAAGCCCGGATATCTTGAAAATTTTTTGTATTTTCTGTTTTTTAGGACGTTTTCATGCTCTCTTATACGACAGTGCTGAATACAAAAACTGTAGCTGAAATTCTACGTATGGGATACACTCGTATACCAGTGTTTGATGGTAGGTCTTGCACAAATCTTTTAGATTCAACGGAGCGATCGTATTTCTTTCCTTTTTAGTTCTGCATTTGCAGATTTTTCAATTTTTTTTCTACGTATGCTTTCTGTGGTGCTTTGTGCGAGTGCTTGTGGTAAAGGAGTGCGGGACAAGAGGTACCCGTGAAAACCGGCTGACCGCTCCTGTCCTCCCTTCGGCACCGCTCGCCTCCGCGCAATTACGACTGCCGCTCCACCAGCTAGACATCCTCCACTACCGCCTAAGATCACCTACACCCCGCCTCCCTATTGCTCTCTAATCAACGCCGCGCGCGACGTTCGCGCCGCGACGAAGCGGTGGATAGTGCGAATTTTGAAAGGGGGAGTGAAAAACGAATTACCGAGGCGAATTTTGATGTCCGAATATAGTAAACTAAGCGCATATTATTGGGAATAAAGGAGAAAAATAAGTAAAAATTACTTCAAAAAGATGCTCCAGGGAAAAGAATAACATGCATATATTTTCAAACATCTCATAATTTAACACATTTCATGCCCTAAGTTTTCTATATGAACTAGCAGTGCATAATTATGTGTTTGTCACGATGCCATTCAACGAATTCGTGTTCAACTTTCAACTGCGGCAGCTATAATAACAGCAACTTTATGCACTTATTACTTTGTATACATTCTTTAAACTCCTTTCTACATTTTTTTCTACATTTTTTTCCTTTTCAAAATTTTACATAGATATAATGTTTATGCAGAGCACGAATGTGATATAATGTTTATATAGAGCAAGTATTGAAATATGTCAGTATTTGACATAATTCAATACTTACTTGTACGTATAATGCAGTTTTATTATATAAGACTGATCAAAACGTATTGAAATATGTCAAATAATTCAATACTTGCTTGTACGTTTTATGCAGTTTTATATAATAAAGCTTTGTATGGTTCTTCAAATTTCTTTCAACAGCGTTTTATTATTTCATTTCTATCTATTCTCTGCATAAAATCAATATGACAGGTTAGGTGTATTAGTGGCGAACAGAGACCTTTGTATTTTCGAGATATACCTTTAGGTATAGTGTATGTCTGCGAAGCATTATTCGCGCCTCGTTAAACGTTGGATGCCAGTTTCACCCAGCTAAATAAGCAAAAAGAAATCCATAGAAAGCGAAAACAAAAGTAAAGAAGATAGCATAACACCGATCGGCGAGACATTTTTTGAAACATCTCTTGCATTCCCAGAAATGGATGAGTGTTTTCCACCTAACAAGTCAAAACAGGACAATTTCATTTTCACTCGCATTTCTAAATGGCATACCACTTATACGAACCTGTTTCATTCATTCTTTCCTTTATATTAACTTACAAGCACACTTTATGTAGACCTTCAAACAACATCTAATACCAGGTACATTCCTTTCCGTTCGACTTTAAAAGCGCATCATAAGAGCTGTAAGCGACGCGCGGTGCAATTAACGACGCTCATTAGCCTCCTGGATACGCGGCGGCACGTCATACGGGTACCTCTTGACCGTTCCCTCTGGTAAAGGCATCATCAGCACTTTGCGTCTGATCAGCCTACATGTAAACAGGTTTCTTGATTTTGAGGTGATCGGAATAACGTCGTTTCGTTATTGTTTGTGAAGGATCTGGCGTTATTGGATCCTGACGACAACTTCACCATACAGACAGTCTGCGGCTACCATCAACATCCACTACGATTCGTTATGGAAGACACTCCTTTGCGCGTTATGTTGGAGGAATTCAAAAAGGTTTATCCGCTTGTACAGACAGTGTTGAAAATCGGTTTTTTTTTTGATTGACGTTGTTCTTCTAAGGGTGATTACCATTTGGCAATGGTGCAACGCATTGTATACACGGAAGATAGTGATCCAACTTACGAACTTGTGGGAGTTGTTACACTAGAAGATATTGTTGAAGAAATCCTGCAGGTGCATTCTATCGCTTACTTAGTAGATTTTGACTTTGTTTGATTCAGCGAAGGTTTTGAAATTGTTCCACGAGAAATCTTCCCCCATCTCAGAAAATGATAGCGCTATTTGCTCTATTTTCAGACACATTTTCATCAAAGCACCACTAAGTTACACTTTCAAATCTACCAGAATTATTCCAAATGTTGTTGCGAAGATGTCCCTCGCTGAAAATGGCATTGGCGTCCCTAGCAATTCTGGCACTAAAGACGTCCTCCTCGGATGGTGAATGAGCAGCGATAAATCGGGAGAGGGCGTGAGCGTGTCCGGAGCACCTGATAATCCAATACTCGATGTCGAAATCCTAGGCGAGGAGTATGAGCCTTCAGCGTTGCAGCCAGTTTGCAGGGTAATCATGGAGTTATTTTCTTGATTCGAAAACGGCGAGAAATGTGATCCATGAGAAGACTGAAGTCCGTAGATGTATCGCTAGAATGTCCGGTTGGGATGAACAAGAGTCGAGTCCTTCCTTCCCGATTTGACTGTAGTTCTTCCATCTCTGAGAGAGCGACTGGCAGATAGCTTCCTCCGTTCTATCTGGATGCCGATGGGAGGTGGCTGACTACTCCTCTACCGTAGTCTTCGCGGACGGTTACGACTATCGATAGTTTGGGATAGCAAAGGGTTAGGAGCAGATCCAAGGCGAGCACTTTTTTGGTGCAATCGAAGGCGGCGTCGTATCCGGAGTTGCAGTTGTACGTAGCTTCTTTCTTGAGAAGCGCCCATAGCTGGTACATCTCAGAGACGTAGGATCTATAGCGGGTGATAAAACTGAAGAAAGATCAGACCCAAGCGACAATTTTTCGGCTTTGACATCTACATCTTTTTAGGATCTGGACAGCGCCCGAAAGCGGAGATGACATTTTCAGGGTAGGTAGGCTGAGCCACGAATTTGCCTTCGTCGATGCGAATACTGAGGCTACAAGCAAACATCCTTGTGAAGGGAGCTTCCAATTTGGGATTGTGCTCAAGAAGAGTGCGGCCGGTGATGATGACCTTATCGAGATATGTAGCAACACCATAGGGTCCAGAGATCATGAAGTCGATAATCTACTGTAAGACTGACTGTCTGACCATGATTCCAAATGGTATTTGATTCTAGCGAGGGAGTCCTCTGTGTGTGATTGATTGTGAATTCTTGGAGTATAGAGACGACTTCGACTTGTGAGTAGTGAAGAAAAAAAGGTTTCCCCACTAATTTTGGTGAACACTTCTTAGGCGGTGGGCAGCGGGTGCCGGTGCAACATCAACGCGTTGTTGAGCCCGGTAAGACGGCGCAAAGCAGGGTGGACCTATTGAACTTTCTCACAACAACAATAGGAGCTGTACAGTGTGGATGATCGACGGCGGTGATGACGTTCTGCGTGATGAGATGGTCGCTCTCAGCGTCTAGAAGTGGTGAGGAGGCATAAGAGCCCGGTATTTTTTAAAAGAAATGCAGGCGAACATCGGGCTTCAGGTAGAGCGTAGCCTCGTCCTTGGTGCAGCATCTAAGTTTGAGTCTGAAGAGCTTCATGAAGAGGCGCTTCAGCCTGACGATCGTTTAATCTCGGAGCGCGGTGTAAACGGTTATTTATAGGGTTATAAAAACGATGTTATATATATATATATATATATATATATATTGGAATGAATTATACGAATTATGAAATCGAGTACCGTTGTTACATTAGTTTGAAATTGAGTACTCTCTTAGACATTTTCTTCCGGGAATTGTCTAATTTCTAAAGTTCAAAGTATGCTTTCTCATAGATTTCTTTGAATAAATGCAGGTTTTTTGTAGGCTGAAGTGTCCTTGTCAGGCACAACAAGATTTCATGTTATAACTCTCAACTAGTTTCGAAAACTTCATACATTCGCGATTTTATCCAAAGGTCTTAAATGTATACTTTTACACTGCGCTGTTTGGAAATGGACCGAGAAAATTATAGAGCAGAAGAGATAAGGATATGGTTCTTTAGTTGTTTATTTTTTTGAGGGGAACGAAAGCAGCTCACCGTACTCATAACATCTTATTTAGTTCACTCTTCAAGGTATTTCCAATAATAGTAGAAGTAGATGATATCTTCATCATTTGAAAGCTTTCAGGTTATACTCTTTCTTTTCACAACACGGCTGATCTGTTTTTCTTGTGATATTTTCCCAGTTATTTGCTCTGCTTCGTTCAATTCCATTAGTATCACGCTTTAGATCTTTGATAAGCAAAAATGCCTCTTTGTTCCCAAGTTGAAATACGGCCTGAGAACGCGTTCCATGACAGTAAAATATCATCCTTCCAAAAACAAAAAGAAGAAGAAACGAATTAACGTATAACACGCAACCATATCTACTCCGATGTCAAAATTGCCTGTAAACAACTGCGTGTCATGAAGGATATACAGACTACAGGCTGCCTCGCTTCGGATTCTGCTCAGGTTTGGGTGCTATAGAAGGGCTAGGAGTACTTTATCGTATAAAATTAAGAACGTGTGCGCATACAAAGCGCTCAATATATCATCGCACGCTGCCATCAATAACGATGGGCATGGTTGGACGAAAGGACGTTTGGAGGACCTTGAAACACTTTCGATGAACGAATCCATGTACGCGGGCTGGCAGCATGCAAATGTGTTCAAGGCAAATGTTAATTAGTTGATAGCACCCTGGAGGACTCACTGAACAAACGGAATTCACAAAGTGGAAGGGTGCTAAAGAAACGGATCGTGTGAAAACTTTTTGATTAATCCCACTTCAGAGTCGTTCGTCTTGACACGTGGTTTCACGTATCTTGTTGTTGCCTTGATTGAAATTATGATATTCCCATGTTTGACTTCCAATATACCTCGGCTCCTCGGCATTGTAATGATTCGATGTTCGTTGTTTTGAGTTGAGCCTTGTTTTTTAAAATCTTTTATTCTTAGCTGGCGGCTGACGTTTTTGGAAATCTAAAAACCGGCTTTCAGCCAAGAAGAGCCGAAGGCTTAGGATTTTTCATCGGGGAGATAAGACTCTTATCCGCCAAGAATAAAAGATCATATGTAAAATATTGTGTCTGGCTCAGCTCAAGACAACAGACTAGGATATGCCCCGTAGTGGGATGAGAAGTTATCTGACAAGCTTCTTCTCAGAAGTTGATATCATACGGAATGCGCTCATTTGCTCCGGTCTTCCTATGGTCATTTCCCTACACTGGATCCAAATAATTTTCGAATACGTTGCAGGCGGAAATTGTGGACGAGACGGACGCTATAATGGATAATGTTAACAGAACAAGAAGGAGAGGTGCCCAGGTACGTATCTGTGTGCATAGGTCATACTAATATGACTTGCTACGCTTGTGTGTACGAATGTGTGTCTAAGTGTGTTTGCGCTGAAGGCTAGTAGAGTTGGGTTGGTCGCCGGCCTTGCGTCGCTACTGTATCAAGAATTTGCAACTTTCTCACTTCAATCAATCGAATGACTGCTATATCAACTATTAGAGTACAACATCTACAGCTGAGGTTTCCAGATGGTCAAAGGGGCATAAAACAAAAACCAGTAAATAGACAGTGTCGATTTTCGCAGATAAAGTGACCGATGAATCCGTAGTCAGGGCATGCCAGAAACCTCAGCTTTCCTCAAGAAGTTCCGCTAGACCTAAGAAGAAAGGACTTCGAAATTGAAGAGTCAATATTTCAAGATGATAAAGTAAGAAGGCAGTTCCGGAAACCTAATCGTGCTCTGTACATACGTTACGTATTTGGTGAAGATGAGCCAAGGACTGTTATCACCAAATAGGTAACGCTTTACCCCATTACGGTACGTTTGACGTTGACTGTGTATTCTTAGACGATACCCTTCTGCAGTGGTCGATCACATCAGTTTTTTTTTTGCAATTTCGCTGCAAACCTACCATACACAGTTCCTGGAATGCGCTGAGAACTTGTCTGTGGGGTATTTGATTCCCCACATTACTATGTCGTGGACCCTTACCCTCAGCCGATACTATTGATGTTGACCTAGATCTGCTATAAGGACACTGAAAAGTTGACAGCAGAAGTTCTTGAATATGTCCAGAAGCTTTTAACTTTTCTTAAAAATTGACCTTTTCAATACAATGGATGGATATCGACTTAGTAGTTAAGTGGTTCTTAAACACACATTGTCCTGTCATATTAAAGTTTTTACTGAAGAAGCTATTAGTGTAGAATAATATTAGTGCAATCAGTGTTGCAATAGTGGGAGTAGTATAACAGTAGACTATAACCACAGATACGCATAGTCAAAACGTCATTAAACACGGTGCAGTTGCGCAAGCGGTTGCGCTCGAAGCTGCGCGGTGGAGAGTGTTCAGAATCGAGGTGAGACTATCGCGAGCTGCAGCGACGAGAGGTACTAGCATTCCACCGCTCCGCTTCGAACGCAACCGCTTACGCAACTGTACCGTGCTTCATGTCGTTTTGACCCGACTACACACATAAACGCATACATACTTACATATACATATTAGGAGTACAAGTACGTTTTGAGGTTTTTTTTTTGTAACCTTGAAGCCTTATTCAGAGAAATTGGTATAATATATTTCATTCGAAGTTTTGTCCTTCGTTAGCTCCGACTTTTCCCCATCTTTCAGGCTTCAGCGTACGGATTCCGCGTTGAAAAAAATTTCTCGTCTTCCGAGGCGATCCAAGAATCGACCCAATTTTTGGCTTCTTCGTGAGAAATGAAACGCTGCTCTGCCAGGTCATGAGTCATCGACCGGAGCAAGTGGTAGTCGGGAGAAATTGGAGGATGAATACGGCGGGAGGAGTAGAACATCCCACTGAAGCGCCTATAAAGTTTTTTTTTTTTTTTTTTTTGACGATTCTTACAACATGTCGCCAAGCGTTGTGGTGTTGAAAGATTACTTCGTCATATCTTTTTGGCATGTTGTTGGGCAAGTATGTTTTTATATTTTAGGTTTACATTTTTGTCATAGGCTGATTTTTAGAGGGAATGATGACGCTTTAATATTCTTGTAGCAACATGTGCTTCGATGCGATTTAATGCTAGTCACGCCATCTTTTGTGAATCCCTCAAAACTTATTTGTACCCCTAATGGATACCATGCATACATGCGTACTTACACACACATGGATACATGCACACATACATCGCATACATAGCATACATCGCATACAAGTACATGTACATGTACACGTATACATGTACATATACATCCGCATATACATATACATGTACATAATACATATACACACCTACACATACCACATACGCATACACTTCACACCTCACATACACCACACATATACTTTACACACATGGACCACACTCACATATACAGAGATACCTATACATATGGATGCACACTTACCACAAAAATATGCACCACGGAAGGTCTAGAACATGGGTAACGAGTAACTCGACATCTTGGTATCAGTGAGTGCGACGATCTAGTCGAAACTTTAGGAAGTAATAATTTATTTCACAATGCATCATGATTAACTAAAATAAAGGAGTAATCAGCAACGAATCTATCACTCAAAGAGGAACAGCGATGCAAGTTTTTGAAATGATCAAGGTGAATAAGAAGTCTTCTGTTTTCACGCCCTTCAAGTTCTTAACTCTTATTGCTGAACCCATCTGGTGTGGAAAACTGGGGAAACCCTGACTATATTCATAAACTTTAGATGTTACCAATGCTTTTTTATGAAGCAACTGTATTTTCTAAACTACGGTCTCAATTTGTGCTTACAGAGTAACTCAACAGAATACATTGAAGGATCAAATTTATTAAGAATCCTTTCAGGCTCGCGACGTCTCGTGTCTAATGGATACAGATGAACCTTCTCGTGTGATAAGTGTGCAGATGCAATTAGTAGCAATGCAGTGGCTAACTACTAATCACAATGCATTTAACTCCGACCACATAAATCAATCTGTTTTGGAAAGAATTATTCGTCAAAATTGCCGCCGTGTGCGTGCCTTTCCTGATTAAACTTGGAGGCGTTCCAATTTAATTCTTAATATATTAGTTTTGGATAGATATAGATTGACTTACTTACTTGACTTAATCGGCGGGCTGATGTCATCGTCTGACCCGACTACCCGCATCTTCGCCGAGGTGTGCCGTCCTTGAACACAGCTCTGCCCAACCTTCTCGATCTTCTACGAGAGCTTGCACAGAATCAATCTATTCGTCGCTATTCCATATTCTGCGAAACCTTACGTCTCGCCTGAACTGCCTATCCACGACGAGTGTCCTCAGGTCCTCTTTCACTACCTTAATCCAGAACTTCCGTTTTCGGCCAGGTGGCTTCTTCCAGCTCGAACCCGGCAAACTCCTCAGAACTCGTTGAACATCTGCCGGTTGATCCTTAATATATGACCAAAGAAGCGACGACGATTTACTTTAGCCACTTTCGATGGTGGTGCAAGATGTTGACGTCTTCCACATGTCATCCGCCGGTATACCACATAAATTTCTGCGTAAAGATCTTCATTGTGACATACCCTAGGCCAAAGTAGCCAAGTAGCCGTCTAAGCAGCTTTCGTTCCGTGCAATCAAGCCTCTCCATAACCGTTGATGGTGCTGCCCAAGTCTCCGATCCGTCCATCATGATGGGGCGAATTGCGGATAGGTAGACTCGCAGCTTGACTTCGTTGGTGATGGGGGTCGACCACAGACATTTCGTTAAGGAGTTAAATGCAGAAGTGGCCTTAGCGAATCTTTGCTGAACATCTCTCTCGTAGCTGCCATTGTTCTTCACCGTACAGCCTAGGTAACAGAACTCATCGACGAGTTCTATCGGTTTTCCGTCCACCCTGATTCCCGTTCGTGGTCTCGAAGAGATCCACATCTGCTTGATAAGCTGCAGCCAGCTTGGATACAAGGTTGACAACATGTTGAAGTTTCGTACTGCTTTCCGCGAATATAATAACATCGTCGGCGTACTCGAGGTCAGTCAAGGGGCACCCAGATGGTGCTAAGACAATGTCGGCAGGACACTGGTCGACTGTTCTTCGCATAATGTCGTCGACTGCGAAATTCAACAGGAAAGGTCCTGCTACTGCCCCTTGTCTTACTCCAGTTACCACTTCAAACGGTGTTGTACATCCGGCTGGTGTTCGAACTGCAGCAGTTGTTCGTTGATTCATGTCATAAAGCAAGTGAACGAACTTTCCTGGCACTCCATCTGCGCGGAGCGCGTTGAGAAGACGGCCTCGGTGAGGAGAGTCGAACGCGGCTTCAAAGTCCAGAAACGCTAGTTGCATTGGCTTCGAATATCGCTGCCAGATTTCGATCACTCTCCTGACGATGAACACCTGGTCAATCGTAGATCGGCCAGGGCGAAAGCCAGCTTGCTCGTCGCGCGTTGTTTCTTCGCGATGTTTAATGAGTCGGTACAGGATAATGCGCTCCAGTGCCTCGTACATAACACACAGCGAAGAGATTCCTCGATAATTCCTGGGGTCCGTGACGGATAACTTCTTGTGGAAGGGAATTATGATAGCGTGTCTCCACGAATCAGTTATCCTTTCGTCTATCCATATTGAACGGGTGATCTTTATCATCTCACGAATCCCAGACGGAGGAAAATATTTCAGCATTTCTGCGCTAATCCCGTCGTCTCTACCAGATTTTCCATTCTTCATTTTTTGAATACAGACTAGAACCTCCGACTCGGTCGGTGGCTCCTTCGTTAACCGCATATGTTGGTTTATGAACGTGTTCAGGAGCTGACGGTGCTAGCCGGTTCAGCAAGGTCTTGAAGTGTTCCTTCCAAATTGGAAGGGTTGCTTCGCCGACAGCTACTCCATTGGCAGTGTTGAGGACAGGAGAACATCTTTTCGTTTTGCCGCTATACTATTTTAGTAGAGCGTAGGCTTTCCCCTGGTTCCTGTCCTCTCACTCCTTCTCAAACTCAATCGCTCTTGACGTCCACTCGTTACCGCGGTCTTGTTGCAGTTGA